>NW_026871029.1:15000-261933 GCF_033118175.1 Dama dama | reverse complement strand
TTCGGGGTGGTGCTCTCCTCGGGCCCTTGCCCCTGAGCCTGGGGGCCAGGCAGTTGGAACACACTCCCAGGCCAAGGCAGAACGACATGCACACGTCTGTTCCTGCCCCCTAAACCGGCAGAGAGCTCGGGGGAGCCAGAGACTGCCAGGCTGCTGCTGGGCTGGCTGCCTGTGTGGGACGGGGCAGAGCCGACCTAGGGGCAAGTTGGGCCTCTTGCTCTCCCTGCTGCCCTGAGGCTGCTGGGTCAAAGAGTTCTTGGGCATCCAGCCCTTTGCTGGTCCCTGCCCTCTGACGAGGCCCTCTGAGCTCCAGCACCTTGCAGTGTGGAGACAGCCCCTGCCAGCAACCTCCTCTCCAAAGAGGCCTCAACCGAGGCCTACGCCCAGGGGAAAAGCACCAGCGGGGATGATCCTGGGGAGGCGCACGGACATGTCTGGACCCAGTCCCCGCAGCCTGCCCCTTGGTGGGGCAGTACCCCCGGAGGCCAGGAAGGTCTGGGCAAGGCTGGCCAGGGGCAGGGGCCCTGCTGTGTCCTGCCCCTGGCCTGTGAGGCCTCTGAGCACAACCGGCCCTCTCCCACTGGAAGACCTCCCCGGCTGCCTCCAAAGTCCTCTTTGCAAACACTCCCGCCCGCTGTTCACGCCAGGCTCGCACAATGCTCCCAAGCCCGGGAGAAAAGCGCTTCGGGGTGGTGCTCTCTCTGGGCCCTTGCCCCTGAGCCTGGGGGCCAGGCAGTGGGTCCACACTCCCAGATCAAGGCAGAACCACATGCACACGTCTGTTCCTGACCCCTGCACCGGCAGAGAGCTCGGGGGAGCCAGAGTCTGTCAGGCAGGTGCTGGGCTGGCCGCCTGTGTGGGAAGGGGCAGAGCCGACCTAGGGGCAAGTTGGGCCTCTTCCTCTCCCTGCTGCCCTGAGGCTGCTGGGCCAAAGAGGTCTTGGGCATCCAGCCCCTTGCTGGTCCCTTCCCTCTGACGAGGCCCTCTGAGCTCCAGCACCTTGCAGTGTGGAGACAGCCCCTGCCAGCAACCTCCTCTCCAATGAGGCCTCAACCGAGGCCTAGGCCCAGGGGAAAGGCACCAGCGGGGATGAGCCTGGGGAGGCGCCCGGGCATGTCTGGACCCAGTCCCCGCAGCCTGCCCCTTGGTGGGGCAGTACCCCCGGAGGCCAGGAAGGTCTGGGCAAGGCTGCCAGGGGCAGGGACAGCGCTGGGTCCTGCCCCTGGCCTGTGGGACGTCTGAGCACAATCGGCACTCTCCCGCTGGAAGACCTCCCCGTCTGCCTCGAAAGGCCGGTTTGCAAGCACTCCCGCCCGCTGTTCCCGCCAGGCACGCACAATGCTCCCAAGCCCGGTAGAAAAGCGCTTCGGGGTGGTGCTCTCTCCGGGCCCTTGCCCCTGAGACTGGGGGCCAGGCAGGGGGTCCACACTCCCAGGCCAAGGCAGAACCACATGCACACGTCTGTTCCTGACCCCTGCGCCGGCAGAGAGCTCGGGGGAGCCAGAGTCTGTCAGGCAGCTGCTGGGCTGGCCGCCTTTGTGGGAAGGGGCAGAGCCGACCTAGGGGCAAGTTGGGCCTCTTGCTCTCCCTGCTGCCCTGAGGCTGCTGGGCCAAAGAGGTCTTGGGCATCCAGCCCTTTGCTTGTCCCTTCCCTCTGACGAGGCCCTCTGAGCTCCAGCACCTTGCAGTGTGGAGACAGCCCCTGCCAGCAACCTCCTCTCCAAGGAGGCCTCAACCGAGACCTAGGACCAGGGGAAAGGCACCAGCGGGGATGAGCCTGGGGAGGCGACCAGGCATGTCTGGACCCAGTCCCCGCAGCCTGCCCCTTGGTGGGGCAGTACCCCCGGAGGCCAGGAAGGTCTGGGAAAGGCTGGCCAGGGGCAGGGGACCTGCTGGGTCCTGCCCCTGGCCTGTGGGGCCTCTGAGCACAGCCGGCCCTCTCCCACTGGAAGACCTCCCCGGCTGCCTCCAAAGGCCGGTTTGCAAGCGCTCCCGGCCACTGTTACCAGCAGGCGGGGACAATGCTCCTAAGCCCGGAAGAAAAGCGCTTCAGGGTGGTGCTCTCTCTGGGCCCTTGCCCCTGAGCCTGGGGGCAAGGCAGGGTGTCCACACTCCCAGTCCAAGGCAGAACCACATGCACACGTCTGACCTGCCCCCTGCACCGGCAGAGAGCTCGGGGGAGCCAGAGTCTGTCAGGCAGCTGCTGGGCTGGCCGCCTGTGTGGGAAGTGGCAGAGCCGACCTAGGGGCAAGTTGGGCCTCTTGCTCTCCCTGCTGCCCTGAGGCTGCTGGGCCAAAGAGGTCTTGGGCATCCAGCCCCTTGCTGGTCCCTTCCCTCTGACGAGGCCCTCTGAGCTCCAGCACCTTGCAGTGTGGAGACAGCCCCTACCAGCAACCTCCGCTCCAAGGAGGCCTCAACCGAGGCCTAGGCCCAGGGGAAAGGCACCAGCGGGGATGAGCCTGGGGAGGCGCCCGGGCATGTCTGGACCCAGTCCCCGCAGCCTGCCCCTTGGTGGGGCAGTACCCCCGGAGGCCAGGAAGGTCTGGGCAAGGCTGGCCAGGGGCAGGGGCCCTGCTGGGTCCTGCCCCTGGCCTGTGGGGCCTCTGAGCACAACCGGCCCTCTCCCACTGGAAGAACTCCCCGGCTGCCTCCAAAGGCCAGTTTGCCAACACTCCCGCCCGCTGTTCCCGCCAGGCACGCGCAATGCTCCCAAGCCCGTGAGAAAAGCACTTCGGGGTGGTGCTCTCCTCGGGCCCTTGCCCCTGAGCCTGGGGGCCAGGCAGTTGGTCCACACTCCCAGACCAAGGCAGAACCACATGCACACGTCTGTTCCTGACCCCTGCACCGGCAGAGAGCTCGGGGGAGCCAGAGTCTGTCAGGCAGCTGCTGGGCTGGCCGCCTGTGTGGGAAGGGGCAGAGCCGACCTAGGGGCAAGTTGGGCCTCTTGCTCTCCCTGCTGCCCTGAGGCTGCTGGGCCAAAGAGGTCTTGGGCATCCAGCCCCTTGCTGGTCCCTTCCCTCTGACGAGGCCCTCTGAGCTCCAGCACCTTGCAGTGTGGAGACAGCCCCTGCCAGCAACCTCCTCTCCAAGGAGGCCTCAACCGAGGCCTAGGCCCAGGGGAAAGGCACCAGCGGGGATGAGCCTGGGGAGGCGCCCTGGCATGTCTGGACCCAGTCCCTGCAGCCTGCCCCTTGGTGGGGCAGTACCCCCGGAGGCCAGGAAGGTCTGTGCAAGGCTGCCAGGGGCAGGGACAGCGCTGGGTCCTGCCCCTGGCCTGTGGGACGTCTGAGCACAACCGGCACTCTCCCGCTGGAAGACCTCCCCGTCTGCCTCGAAAGGCCGGTTTGCAAGCACTCCCGCCCGCTGTTCCCGCCAGGCACGCACAATGCTCCCAAGCCCGGTAGAAAAGCGCTTCGGGGTGGTGCTCTCTCCGGGCCCTTGCCCCTAAGCCTGCGGGCCAGGCAGGGGGAACACACTCCCAGGCCAAGACAGAACGACATGAACACGTCTGTTCCTGCCCCCTACACCGGCAGAGAGCTCGGGGGAGCCAGAGTCTCTCAGGCAGGTGCTGGGCTGGCCGCCTGTGTGGGAAGGGGCAGAGCCGACCTAGGGGCAAGTTGGGCCTCTTGCTCTCCCTGCTGCCCTGAGGCTGCTGGGCCAAAGACGTCTTGGGCATCCAGCCCTTTGCTGGTCCCTTCCCTCTGACGAGGCCCTCTGAGCTCCAGACCTTGCAGTGTGGAGACAGCACCTGCCAGCAATCTCCTCTCCAAGGAGGCCTCAACCGAGGCCTAGGCCCAGGGGAAAGGCACCAGCGGGGATGAGCCTGGAGAGGCGCCCGGGCATGTCTGGACCCAGTCCCCGCAGCCTGCCCCTTGGTGGGGCAGAACCCCCGGAGGCCAGGAAGGTCTGGGCAAGGCTGACCAGGGGCAGGGGACCTGCTGGGTCCTGCCCCTGGCCTGTGGGGCCTCTGAGCACAACCGGCCCTCTCCCACTGGAAGACCTCCCCGGCTGCCTCCAAAGGCCGGTTTGCAAGCGCTCCCGCCCACTGTTCCCAGCAGGCGTGGACAATGCTCCCAAGCCCGGGAGAAAAGCGCTTCAGGGTGGTGCTCTCTCTGGGCCCTTGCTCCTGAGCCTGGGGGCAAGGCAGGGTGTCCACACTCCCAGGCCAAGGCAGAACCACATGCACACGTCTGATCTGCGCCCTGCACCGGCAGAGAGCTCGGGGGAGCCAGAGTCTGTCAGGCAGCTGCTGGGCTGGCCGCCTGTGTGGGAAGGGGCAGAGCCGACCTAGGGGCAAGTTGGGCCTCTTGCTCTCCCTGCTGCCCTGAGGCTGCTGGGCCAAAGAGGTCTTGGGCATCCAGCCCCTTGCTTGTCCCTTCCCTCTGACGAGGCCCTCTGAGCTCCAGCACCTTGCAGTGTTGAGACAGCACCTGCCAGCAATCTCCTCTCCAAGGAGGCCTCAACCGAGGCCTAGGCCCAGGGAAAAGGCACCAGCGGGGTTGAGCCAGGGGAGGCGCCCGGGCATGTCTGGACCCTGTCCCCGCAGCCTGCCCCTTGGTGGGGCAGTACCCCCGGAGGCCAGGAAGGTCTGGGCAAGGCTGGCCAGGGGCAGGGGCCCTGCTGGGTCCTGCCCCTGGCCTGTGGGGCCTCTGAGCACAACCGGCCCTTGCCCACTGAAAGACCTCCCCGGCTGCCTCCAAAGGCCGGTTTGCAAGCCCTCCCGCCCACTGTTCCCGCCAGGCGCGCACAATGCTCCCAAGCCCGGGAGATGAGCGCTTCGGGGTGGTGGTCTCTCCGGGCCCCTGCCCCTGAGCCTGGGGGCCAGGCAGGGGATCCACAGTCCCAGGCCAAGGCAGAACCACATGCACACGTCTGTTCCTGCCCCCTCCACCGGCAGAGAGCTGGGGGGAGCCAGAGTCTGTCAGGCAGCTGCTGGGCTGGCCGCCTGTGAGGGAAGGGGCAGAGCCGACCTAGGGGCAAGTTGGGCCTCTTGCTCTCCCTGCTGCCCTGAGGCTGCTGGGCCAAAGAGGTCTTGGGCATCCAGCCCCTTGCTGGTCCCTTCCCTCTGACGAGGTCCTCTGAGCTCCAGCACCTTGCAGTGTGGAGACAGCACCTGCCAGCAACCTCCTCTCCAAGGAGGCCTCAACCGAGGCCTAGGCCCAGGGGAAAGGCACCAGCGGGGATGAGCCAGTGGAGGCGCACGGGCATGTCTGGACCCAGTCCCCGCAGCCTGCCCCTTGGTGGGGCAGTACCCCCGGAGGCCTGGAAGGTCTGGGCAAGGCTGGCCATGGGCAGGGGCCCTGCTGGGTCCTGCCCCTGGGCTGTGGGGCCTCTGAGCACAACCGGCCCTCTCCCACTGGAAGACCTCCCCGGCTGCCTCCAAAGGCCGGTTTGCCAACACTCCCGCCCGCTGTTCCCGCCAGGCACGCACAATGCTCCCAAGCCCGGGAGAAAAGCGCTTCGGGGTGTTGCCCTCTCCGGACCCTTGCCCCTGAGCCTGGGGTCCAGGCAGTGGGTCCACACTCCCAGACCAAGGCAGAACCACATGCACTCGTCTGTTCCTGACCCCTGCACCGGCAGAGAGCTCGGGGGAGCCAGAGTCTGTCAGGCAGCTGCTGGGTTGGCTGCCTGTGTGGGAAGGGGCAGAGCCGACCTAGGGGCAAGTTGGGCCTCTTCCTCTCCCTGCTGCCCTGAGGCTGCTGGGCCAAAGACGTCTTGGGCATCCAGCCCCTTACTGGTCCCTTCCCTCTGACGAGGCCCTCTGAGCTCCAGCACCTTGCAGTGTGGAGACAGCCCCTGCCAGCAACCTCCTCTCCAAGGAGGCCTCAACCGAGGCCTAGGCCCAGGGGAAAGGCACCAGCGGGGATGAGCCAGTGGAGGCGCAAGGGCATGTCTGGACCCAGTCCCCGCAGCCTGCCCCTTGGTGGGGCAGTACCCCCGGAGGCCAGGAAGGTCTGGGCAAGGCTGCGAGGGGCAGGGGCCCTGCTGGGTCGTGCCACTGGCCTGTGGGGCGTCTGAGCACAACCGGCACTCTCCCGCTGGAAGACCTCCCCGTCTGCCTCCAAAGGCCGGTTTGCAAGCACTCCCGCCCGCTGTTCCCGCCAGGCAGGCACAATGCTCCCAAGCCCGGGAGAAAAGCGCTTCGGGGTGGTGCTCTCCTCGGGCCCTTGCCCCTGAGCCTGGGGGCCAGGCAGTTGGAACACACTCCCAGGCCAAGGCAGAACGACATGCACACATCTGTTCCTGCCCCCTAAACCGGCAGAGAGCTCGGGGGAGCCAGAGACTGCCAGGCTGCTGCTGGGCTGGCTGCCTGTGTGGGACGGGGCAGAGCCGACCTAGGGGCAAGTTGGGCCTCTTGCTCTCCCTGCTGCCCTGAGGCTGCTGGGCCAAAGACGTCTTGGGCATCCAGCCCTTTGCTGGTCCCTTCCCTCTGACGAGGCCCTCTGAGCTCCAGCACCTTGCAGTGTGGAGACAGCCCCTGCCAGCAACCTCCTCTCCAAAGAGGCCTCAACCGAGGCCTACGCCCAGGGGAAAAGCACCAGCGGGGATGATCCTGGGGAGGCGCACGGACATGTCTGGACCCAGTCCCCGCAGCCTGCCCCTTGGTGGGGCAGTACCCCCGGAGGCCAGGAAGGTCTGGTCAAGGCTGGCCAGGGGCAGGGGCCCTGCTGGGTCCTGCCCCTGGCCTGTGAGGCCTCTGAGCACAACCGGCCCTCTCCCACTGGAAGACCTCCCCGGCTGCCTCCAAAGTCCTCTTTGCAAACACTCCCGCCCGCTGTTCACGCCAGGCTCGCACAATGCTCCCAAGCCCGGGAGAAAAGCGCTTCGGGGTGTTGCTCTCTCCGGGCCCTTGCCCCTGAGCCTGGGGCCCAGGCAGTTGGTCCACACTCCCAGACCAAGGCAGAACCACATGCACACGTCTGTTCCTGACCCCTGCACCGGCAGAGAGCTCGGGGGAGCCAGAGTCTGTCAGGCAGCTGCTGGGCTGGCCGCCTGTGTGGGAAGGGGCAGAGCCGACCTAGGGGCAAGTTGGGCCTCTTGCTCTCCCTGCTGCCCTGAGGCTGCTGGGCCAAAGAGGTCTTGGGCATCCAGCCCCTTGCTGGTCCCTTCCCTCTGACGAGGCCCTCTGAGCTCCAGCACCTTGCAGTGTGGAGACAGCCCCTGCCAGCAACCTCCTCTCCAAGGAGGCCTCAACCGAGGCCTAGGCCCAGGGGAAAGGCACCAGCGGGGATGAGCCTGGGGAGGCGCCCGGGCATGTCTGGACCCAGTCCCCGCAGCCTGCCCCTTGGTGGGGCAGTACCCCCGGAGGCCAGGAAGGTCTGGGCAAGGCTGCCAGGGGCAGGGACAGCGCTGGGTCCTGCCCCTGGCCTGTGGGACGTCTGAGCACAACCGGCACTCTCCCGCTGGAAGACCTCCCCGTCTGCCTCGAAAGGCCGGTTTGCAAGCACTCCCGCCCGCTGTTCCCGCCAGGCACGCACAATGCTCCCAAGCCCGGTAGAAAAGCGCTTCGGGGTGGTGCTCTCTCCGGGCCCTTGCCCCTAAGCCTGCGGGCCAGGCAGGGGGAACACACTCCCAGGCCAAGACAGAACGACATGAACACGTCTGTTCCTGCCCCCTACACCGGCAGAGAGCTCGGGGGAGCCAGAGTCTCTCAGGCAGGTGCTGGGCTGGCCGCCTGTGTGGGAAGGGGCAGAGCCGACCTAGGGGCAAGTTGGGCCTCTTGCTCTCCCTGCTGCCCTGAGGTTGCTGGGCCAAAGACGTCTTGGGCATCCAGCCCTTTGCTGGTCCCTTCCCTCTGACGAGGCCCTCTGAGCTCCAGCACCTTGCAGTGTGGAGACAGCACCTGCCAGCAATCTCCTCTCCAAGGAGGCCTCAACCGAGGCCTAGGCCCAGGGGAAAGGCACCAGCGGGGATGAGCCTGGGGAGGCGCCCGGGCATGTCTGGACCCAGTCCCCGCAGCCTGCCCCTTGGTGGGGCAGTACCCCTGGAGGCCAGGAAGGTCTGGGCAAGGCTGACCAGGGGCAGGGGACCTGCTGGGTCCTGCCCCTGGCCTGTGGGGCCTCTGAGCACAACCGGCCCTCTCCCACTGGAAGACCTCCCCGGCTGCCTCCAAAGGCCGTTTTGCATGCACTCCCGCCCACTGTTCCCACCAAGCGCGCACAATGCTCCCATCCCGGGAGAAAAGCGCTTCGGGGTGGTGCTCTCTCCGGGCCCTTGCCCCTGAGACTGGGGGCCAGGCAGGGGGTCCACACTCCCAGGCCAAGGCAGAACCACATGCACACGTCTGTTCCTGACCCCTGCACCGGCAGAGAGCTCGGGGGAGCCAGAGTCTGTCAGGCAGCTGCTGGGCTGGCCGCCTTTGTGGGAAGGGGCAGAGCCGACCTAGGGGCAAGTTGGGCCTCTTGCTCTCCCTGCTGCCCTGAGGCTGCTGGGCCAAAGAGGTCTTGGGCATCCAGCCCTTTGCTTGTCCCTTCCCTCTGACGAGGCCCTCTGAGTTCCAGCACCTTGCAGTGTGGAGACAGCCCCTGCCAGCAACCTCCTCTCCAAGGAGGCCTCAACCGAGACCTAGGACCAGGGGAAAGGCACCAGCGGGGATGAGCCTGGGGAGGCGACCAGGCATGTCTGGACCCAGTCCCCGCAGCCTGCCCCTTGGTGGGGCAGTACCCCCGGAGGCCAGGAAGGTCTGGGAAAGGCTGACCAGGGGCAGGGGACCTGCTGGGTCCTGCCCCTGGCCTGTGGGGCCTCTGAGCACAACCGGCCCTCTCCCACTGGAAGACCTCCCCGGCTGCCTCCAAAGGCCGGTTTGCAAGCGCTCCCGGCCACTGTTACCAGCAGGCGGGCACAATGCTCCTAAGCCCGGAAGAAAAGCGCTTCAGGGTGGTGCTCTCTCTGGGCCCTTGCCCCTGAGCCTGGGGGCAAGGCAGGGTGTCCACACTCCCAGGCCAAGGCAGAACCACATGCACACGTCTGACCTGCCCCCTGCACCGGCAGAGAGCTCGGGGGAGCCAGAGTCTGTCAGGCAGCTGCTGGGCTGGCCGCCTGTGTGGGAAGTGGCAGAGCCGACCTAGGGGCAAGTTGGGCCTCTTGCTCTCCCTGCTGCCCTGAGGCTGCTGGGCCAAAGAGGTCTTGGGCATCCAGCCCCTTGCTGGTCCCTTCCCTCTGACGAGGCCCTCTGAGCTCCAGCACCTTGCAGTGTGGAGACAGCCCCTGCCAGCAACCTCCTCTCCAAGGAGGCCTCAACCGAGGCCTAGGCCCAGGGGAAAGGCACCAGCGGGGATGAGCCTGGGGAGGCGCCCGGGCATGTCTGGACCCAGTCCCCGCAGCCTGCCCCTTGGTGGGGCAGTACCCCCGGAGGCCAGGAAGGTCTGGGCAAGGCTGGCCAGGGGCAGGGGCCCTGCTGGGTCCTGCCCCTGGCCTGTGGGGCCTCTGAGCACAACCGGCCCTCTCCCACTGGAAGACCTCCCCGGCTGCCTCCAAAGGCCAGTTTGCCAACACTCCCGCCCGCTGTTCCCGCCAGGCACGCGCAATGCTCCCAAGCCCGGGAGAAAAGCACTTCGGGGTGGTGCTCTCCTCGGGCCCTTGCCCCTGAGCCTGGGGGCCAGGCAGTTGGTCCACACTCCCAGACCAAGGCAGAACCACATGCACACGTCTGTTCCTGACCCCTGCACCGGCAGAGAGCTCGGGGGAGCCAGAGTCTGTCAGGCAGCTGCTGGGCTGGCCGCCTGTGTGGGAAGGGGCAGAGCCGACCTAGGGGCAAGTTGGGCCTCTTGCTCTCCCTGCTGCCCTGAGGCTGCTGGGCCAAAGAGGTCTTGGGCATCCAGCCCCTTGCTGGTCCCTTCCCTCTGACGAGGCCCTCTGAGCTCCAGCACCTTGCAGTGTGGAGACAGCCCCTGCCAGCAACCTCCTCTCCAAGGAGGCCTCAACCGAGGCCTAGGCCCAGGGGAAAGGCACCACCGGGGATGAGCCTGGGGAGGCGCCCGGGCATGTCTGGACCCAGTCCCCGCAGCCTGCCCCTTGGTGGGGCAGTACCCCCGGAGGCCAGGAAGGTCTGGGCAAGGCTGCCAGGGGCAGGGACAGCGCTGGGTCCTGCCCCTGGCCTGTGGGACGTCTGAGCACAACCGGCACTCTCCCGCTGGAAGACCTCCCCGTCTGCCTCGAAAGGCCGGTTTGCAAGCACTCCCGCCCGCTGTTCCCGCCAGGCACGCACAATGCTCCCAAGCCCGGTAGAAAAGCGCTTCGGGGTGGTGCTCTCTCCGGGCCCTTGCCCCTAAGCCTGCGGGCCAGGCAGGGGGAACACACTCCCAGGCCAAGACAGAACGACATGAACACGTCTGTTCCTGCCCCCTACACCGGCAGAGAGCTCGGGGGAGCCAGAGTCTCTCAGGCAGGTGCTGGGCTGGCCGCCTGTGTGGGAAGGGGCAGAGCCGACCTAGGGGCAAGTTGGGCCTCTTGCTCTCCCTGCTGCCCTGAGGTTGCTGGGCCAAAGACGTCTTGGGCATCCAGCCCTTTGCTGGTCCCTTCCCTCTGACGAGGCCCTCTGAGCTCCAGCACCTTGCAGTGTGCAGACAGCACCTGCCAGCAATCTCCTCTCCAAGGAGGCCTCAACCGAGGCCTAGGCCCAGGGGAAAGGCACCAGCGGGGATGAGCCTGGGGAGGCGCCCGGGCATGTCTGGACCCAGTCCCCGCAGCCTGCCCCTTGGTGGGGCAGTACCCCTGGAGGCCAGGAAGGTCTGGGCAAGGCTGACCAGGGGCAGGGGACCTGCTGGGTCCTGCCCCTGGCCTGTGGGGCCTCTGAGCACAACCGGCCCTCTCCCACTGGAAGACCTCCCCGGCTGCCTCCAAAGGCCGTTTTGCATGCACTCCCGCCCACTGTTCCCACCAAGCGCGCACAATGCTCCCATCCCGGGAGAAAAGCGCTTCGGGGTGGTGCTCTCTCCGGGCCCTTGCCCCTGAGACTGGGGGCCAGGCAGGGGGTCCACACTCCCAGGCCAAGGCAGAACCACATGCACACGTCTGTTCCTGACCCCTGCACCGGCAGAGAGCTCGGGGGAGCCAGAGTCTGTCAGGCAGCTGCTGGGCTGGCCGCCTTTGTGGGAAGGGGCAGAGCCGACCTAGGGGCAAGTTGGGCCTCTTGCTCTCCCTGCTGCCCTGAGGCTGCTGGGCCAAAGAGGTCTTGGGCATCCAGCCCTTTGCTTGTCCCTTCCCTCTGACGAGGCCCTCTGAGTTCCAGCACCTTGCAGTGTGGAGACAGCCCCTGCCAGCAACCTCCTCTCCAAGGAGGCCTCAACCGAGACCTAGGACCAGGGGAAAGGCACCAGCGGGGATGAGCCTGGGGAGGCGACCAGGCATGTCTGGACCCAGTCCCCGCAGCCTGCCCCTTGGTGGGGCAGTACCCCCGGAGGCCAGGAAGGTCTGGGAAAGGCTGGCCAGGGGCAGGGGACCTGCTGGGTCCTGCCCCTGGCCTGTGGGGCCTCTGAGCACAACCGGCCCTCTCCCACTGGAAGACCTCCCCGGCTGCCTCCAAAGGCCGGTTTGCAAGCGCTCCCGGCCACTGTTACCAGCAGGCGGGCACAATGCTCCTAAGCCCGGAAGAAAAGCGCTTCAGGGTGGTGCTCTCTCTGGGCCCTTGCCCCTGAGCCTGGGGGCAAGGCAGGGTGTCCACACTCCCAGGCCAAGGCAGAACCACATGCACACGTCTGACCTGCCCCCTGCACCGGCAGAGAGCTCGGGGGAGCCAGAGTCTGTCAGGCAGCTGCTGGGCTGGCCGCCTGTGTGGGAAGTGGCAGAGCCGACCTAGGGGCAAGTTGGGCCTCTTGCTCTCCCTGCTGCCCTGAGGCTGCTGGGCCAAAGAGGTCTTGGGCATCCAGCCCCTTGCTGGTCCCTTCCCTCTGACGAGGCCCTCTGAGCTCCAGCACCTTGCAGTGTGGAGACAGCCCCTGCCAGCAACCTCCTCTCCAAGGAGGCCTCAACCGAGGCCTAGGCCCAGGGGAAAGGCACCAGCGGGGATGAGCCTGGGGAGGCGCCCGGGCATGTCTGGACCCAGTCCCCGCAGCCTGCCCCTTGGTGGGGCAGTACCCCCGGAGGCCAGGAAGGTCTGGGCAAGGCTGGCCAGGGGCAGGGGCCCTGCTGGGTCCTGCCCCTGGCCTGTGGGGCCTCTGAGCACAACCGGCCCTCTCCCACTGGAAGACCTCCCCGGCTGCCTCCAAAGGCCAGTTTGCCACAATCCCGCCCGCTGTTCCCGCCAGGCACGCGCAATGCTCCCAAGCCCGGGAGAAAAGCACTTCGGGGTGGTGCTCTCCTCGGGCCCTTGCCCCTGAGCCTGGGGGCCAGGCAGTTGGTCCACACTCCCAGACCAAGGCAGAACCACATGCACACGTCTGTTCCTGACCCCTGCACCGGCAGAGAGCTCGGGGGAGCCAGAGTCTGTCAGGCAGCTGCTGGGCTGGCCGCCTGTGTGGGAAGGGGCAGAGCCGACCTAGGGGCAAGTTGGGCCTCTTGCTCTCCCTGCTGCCCTGAGGCTGCTGGGCCAAAGAGGTCTTGGGCATCCAGCCCCTTGCTGGTCCCTTCCCTCTGACGAGGCCCTCTGAGCTCCAGCACCTTGCAGTGTGGAGACAGCCCCTGCCAGCAACCTCCTCTCCAAGGAGGCCTCAACCGAGGCCTAGGCCCAGGGGAAAGGCACCAGCGGGGATGAGCCTGGGGAGGCGCCCGGGCATGTCTGGACCCAGTCCCCGCAGCCTGCCCCTTGGTGGGGCAGTACCCCCGGAGGCCAGGAAGGTCTGGGCAAGGCTGCCAGGGGCAGGGACAGCGCTGGGTCCTGCCCCTGGCCTGTGGGACGTCTGAGCACAACCGGCACTCTCCCGCTGGAAGACCTCCCCGTCTGCCTCGAAAGGCCGGTTTGCAAGCACTCCCGCCCGCTGTTCCCGCCAGGCACGCACAATGCTCCCAAGCCCGGTAGAAAAGCGCTTCGGGGTGGTGCTCTCTCCGGGCCCTTGCCCCTAAGCCTGCGGGCCAGGCAGGGGGAACACACTCCCAGGCCAAGACAGAACGACATGAACACGTCTGTTCCTGCCCCCTACACCGGCAGAGAGCTCGGGGGAGCCAGAGTCTCTCAGGCAGGTGCTGGGCTGGCCGCCTGTGTGGGAAGGGGCAGAGCCGACCTAGGGGCAAGTTGGGCCTCTTGCTCTCCCTGCTGCCCTGAGGTTGCTGGGCCAAAGACGTCTTGGGCATCCAGCCCTTTGCTGGTCCCTTCCCTCTGACGAGGCCCTCTGAGCTCCAGCACCTTGCAGTGTGGAGACAGCACCTGCCAGCAACCTCCTCTCCAAGGAGGCCTCAACCGAGGCCTAGGCCCAGGGGAAAGGCACCAGCGGGGATGAGCCTGGGGAGGCGCCCGGGCATGTCTGGACCCAGTCCCCGCAGCCTGCCCCTTGGTGGGGCAGTACCCCTGGAGGCCAGGAAGGTCTGGGCAAGGCTGACCAGGGGCAGGGGACCTGCTGGGTCCTGCCCCTGGCCTGTGGGGCCTCTGAGCACAACCGGCCCTCTCCCACTGGAAGACCTCCCCGGCTGCCTCCAAAGGCCGTTTTGCATGCACTCCCGCCCACTGTTCCCACCAAGCGCGCACAATGCTCCCATCCCGGGAGAAAAGCGCTTCGGGGTGGTGCTCTCTCCGGGCCCTTGCCCCTGAGACTGGGGGCCAGGCAGGGGGTCCACACTCCCAGGCCAAGGCAGAACCACATGCACACGTCTGTTCCTGACCCCTGCACCGGCAGAGAGCTCGGGGGAGCCAGAGTCTGTCAGGCAGCTGCTGGGCTGGCCGCCTTTGTGGGAAGGGGCAGAGCCGACCTAGGGGCAAGTTGGGCCTCTTGCTCTCCCTGCTGCCCTGAGGCTGCTGGGCCAAAGAGGTCTTGGGCATCCAGCCCTTTGCTTGTCCCTTCCCTCTGACGAGGCCCTCTGAGTTCCAGCACCTTGCAGTGTGGAGACAGCCCCTGCCAGCAACCTCCTCTCCAAGGAGGCCTCAACCGAGACCTAGGACCAGGGGAAAGGCACCAGCGGGGATGAGCCTGGGGAGGCGCCCAGGCATGTCTGGACCCAGTCCCCGCAGCCTGCCCCTTGGTGGGGCAGTACCCCCGGAGGCCAGGAAGGTCTGGGAAAGGCTGGCCAGGGGCAGGGGACCTGCTGGGTCCTGCCCCTGGCCTGTGGGGCCTCTGAGCACAACCGGCCCTCTCCCACTGGAAGACCTCCCCGGCTGCCTCCAAAGGCCGGTTTGCAAGCGCTCCCGGCCACTGTTACCAGCAGGCGGGCACAATGCTCCTAAGCCCGGAAGAAAAGCGCTTCAGGGTGGTGCTCTCTCTGGGCCCTTGCCCCTGAGCCTGGGGGCAAGGCAGGGTGTCCACACTCCCAGGCCAAGGCAGAACCACATGCACACGTCTGACCTGCCCCCTGCACCGGCAGAGAGCTCGGGGGAGCCAGAGTCTGTCAGGCAGCTGCTGGGCTGGCCGCCTGTGTGGGAAGTGGCAGAGCCGACCTAGGGGCAAGTTGGGCCTCTTGCTCTCCCTGCTGCCCTGAGGCTGCTGGGCCAAAGAGGTCTTGGGCATCCAGCCCCTTGCTGGTCCCTTCCCTCTGACGAGGCCCTCTGAGCTCCAGCACCTTGCAGTGTGGAGACAGCCCCTGCCAGCAACCTCCTCTCCAAGGAGGCCTCAACCGAGGCCTAGGCCCAGGGGAAAGGCACCAGCGGGGATGAGCCTGGGGAGGCGCCCGGGCATGTCTGGACCCAGTCCCCGCAGCCTGCCCCTTGGTGGGGCAGTACCCCCGGAGGCCAGGAAGGTCTGGGCAAGGCTTGCCAGGGGCAGGGGCCCTGCTGGGTCCTGCCCCTGGCCTGTGGGGCCTCTGAGCACAACCGGCCCTCTCCCACTGGAAGAACTCCCCGGCTGCCTCCAAAGGCCAGTTTGCCAACACTCCCGCCCGCTGTTCCCGCCAGGCACGCACAATGCTCCCAAGCCCGGGAGAAAAGCACTTCGGGGTGGTGCTCTCCTCGGGCCCTTGCCCCTGAGCCTGGGGGCCAGGCAGTTGGTCCACACTCCCAGACCAAGGCAGAACCACATGCACACGTCTGTTCCTGACCCCTGCACCGGCAGAGAGCTCGGGGGAGCCAGAGTCTGTCAGGCAGCTGCTGGGCTGGCCGCCTGTGTGGGAAGGGGCAGAGCCGAACTAGGGGCAAGTTGGGCCTCTTGCTCTCCCTGCTGCCCTGAGGCTGCTGGGCCAAAGAGGTCTTGGGCATCCAGCCCCTTGCTGGTCCCTTCCCTCTGACGAGGCCCTCTGAGCTCCAGCACCTTGCAGTGTGGAGACAGCCCCTGCCAGCAACCTCCTCTCCAAGGAGGCCTCAACCGAGGCCTAGGCCCAGGGGAAAGGCACCAGCGGGGATGAGCCTGGGGAGGCGCCCGGGCATGTCTGGACCCAGTCCCCGCAGCCTGCCCCTTGGTGGGGCAGTACCCCCGGAGGCCAGGAAGGTCTGTGCAAGGCTGCCAGGGGCAGGGACAGCGCTGGGTCCTGCCCCTGGCCTGTGGGACGTCTGAGCACAACCGGCACTCTCCCGCTGGAAGACCTCCCCGGCTGCCTCCAAAGGCCGGTTTGCAAGCACTCCCGCCCGCTGTTCCCGCCAGGCACGCACAATGCTCCCAAGCCCGGGAGAAAAGCGCTTCGGGGTGGTGCTCTCTCCGGGCCCTTGCCCCTGAGCCTGGGGGCAAGGCATGGGGAACACACTCCCAGGCCAAGGCAGAACCACATGCCCACGTCTGTTCCTGTCTCCTGCACCGGCAGAGAGCTTGGGGGAGCCAGAGTCTGTCAGGCAGCTGCTGGGTTGGCCGCCTGTGTGGGAAGGGGCAGAGCCGACCTAGGGGCAAGTTGGGCCTCTTGCTCTCCCTGCTGCCCTGAGGCTGCTGGGCCAAAGACGTCTTGGGCATCCAGCCCCTTACTGGTCCCTTCCCTCTGACGTGGCCCTCTGAGCTCCAGCACCTTGCAGTGTGGAGACAGCCCCTGCCAGCAACCTCCTCTCCAAGGAGGCCTCAACCGAGGCCTAGGCCCAGGGGAAAGGCACCAGCGGGGATGAGCCTGGGGAGGCGCTCGGGCATGTCTGGACCCAGTCCCCGCAGCCTGCCCCTTGGTGGGGCAGTACCCCCGGAGGCCAGGAAGATCTGGGCAAGGCTGGCCAGGGGCAGGGGCCCTGCTGGGTCCTCCCCATGGCCTGTGGGGCCTCTGAGCACAACCGGCCCTCTCCCACTGGAAGACCTCCCCGGCTGCCTCCAAAGGCCAGTTTGCCAACACTCCTGCCCGCTCTTCCCGCCAGGCACGCACAATGCTCCCAAGCCCGGGAGAAAAGCGCTTCGGGGTGGTGCTCTCTCCGGGCCCTTGCCCCTGAGCCTGTGGGCAAGGCAGGGGGAACACACTCCCAGACCAAGGCAGAAACACATGCACACGTCTGTTCCTGTCCCCTGCACCGGCAGAGAGCTCGGGGGAGCCAGAGTCTGTCAGGCAGGTGCTGGGCTGGCCGCCTGTGTGGGAAAGGGCAGAGCCGACCTAGGGGCAAGTAGGGCCTCTTGCTCTCTCTGCTGCCCTGAGGCTGCAGGGCCAAAGACGTCTTGGGCATCCAGCCCCTTACTGGTCCCTTCCCTCTGACGAGGCCCTCTGAGCTCCAGCACCTTGCAGTGTGGAGACAGCCCCTGCCAGCAATCTCCTCTCCAAGGAGGCCTCAACCGAGGCCTAGGCCCAGGGGAAAGGCACCAGCGGGGTTGAGCCAGGGGAGGCGCCCGGGCATGTCTGGACCCTGTCCCCGCAGCCTGCCCCTTGGTGGGGCAGTACCCCCGGAGGCCAGGAAGGTCTGGGCAAGGCTGGCCAGGGGCACGGGCCCTGCTGGGTCCTGCCCCTGGCCTGTGGGGCCTCTGAGCACAACCGGCCCTCTCCCACTGGAAGACCTCCCCGGCTGCCTCCAAAGGCCGGTTTGCAAGCACTCCCGCCCACTGTTCCCGCCAGGCGCGCACAATGCTCCCAAGCCCGGGAGAAAAGCGCTTCGGGGTGGTGCTCTCTCCGGGCCCTTGCCCCTGAGCCTGGGGGCCAGGCAGGGGATCCACAGTCCCAGGCCAAGGCACAACAACATGCACACGTCTGTTCCTGCCCCCTCCACCGGCAGAGAGCTGGGGGGAGCCAGAGTCTGTCAGGCAGCTGCTGGGCTGGCCGCCTGTGTGGGAAGGGGCAGAGCCGACCTAGGGGCAAGTTGGGCCTCTTGCTCTCCCTGCTGCCCTGAGGCTGCTGGGCCAAAGAGGTCTTGGGCATCCAGCCCCTTGCTGGTCCCTTCCCTCTGACGAGGCCCTCTGAGCTCCAGCACCTTGCAGTGTGGAGACAGCCCCTGCCAGCAACCTCCTCTCCAAGGAGGCCTCAACCGAGGCCTAGGCACAGGGGAAATGCACCAGCGGGGATGAGCCAGTGGAGGCGCACGGGCATATCAGGACCCAGTCCCCGCAGCCTGCCCCTTGGTGGGGCAGTACCCCCGGAGGCCAGGAAGGTCTGGGCAAGGCTGGCCAGGGGCAGGGTCCCTGCTGGGTCCTGCCCCTGGCCTGTGGGGCCTCTGAGCACAACCGGCCCTCTCCCACTGGAAGACCTCCCCGGCTGCCTCCAAAGGCGGGTTTGCCAACACTCCCGCCCGCTGTTCCCGCCAGGCACGCACAACGCTCCCAAGGCCAGGAGAAAAGCGCTTCGGGGTGTTGCTCTCTCCGGGCCCTTGCCCCTGAGCCTGGGGTCCAGGCAGTGGGTCCACACTCCCAGACCAAGGCAGAACCACATGCACACGTCTGTTCCTGACCCCTGCACCGGCAGAGAGCTCGGGGGAGCCAGAGTCTGTCAGGCAGCTGCTGGGTTGGCTGCCTGTGTGGGAAGGGGCAGAGGCGACCTAGGGGCAAGTTGGGCCTCTTGCTCTCCCTGCTGCCCTGAGGCTGCTGGGCCAAAGAGGTCTTGGGCATCCAGCCCCTTGCTGGTCCCTTCCCGCTGACGAGGCCCTCTGAGCTCCAGCACCTTGCAGTGTGGAGACAGCCCCTGCCAGCAACCTCCTCTCCAAGGAGGCATCAACCGAGGCCTATGCCCAGGGGAAAGGCACCAGCGGGGATGAGCCTGGGGAGGCGCCCAGGCATGTCTGGACCCAGTCCCCGCAGTCTGCCCCTTGGTGGGGCAGTACCCCCGGAGGCCAGGAAGGTCTGGGCAAGGCTGGCCAGGGGCAGGGGCCCTACTGGGTCCTGCCCCTGGCCTGTGGGGCCTCTGAGCACAACCGGCCCTCTCCCACTCGAAGAACTCCCCGGCTGCCTCCAAAGGCCAGTTTGCCAACACTCTCGCCCGCTGTTCCCGCCAGGCACGCACAATGCTCCCAAGCCCGGGAGAAAAGCACTTCGGGGTGGTGCTCTCCTCGGGCCCTTGCCCCTGAGCCTGGGGGCCAGGCAGGGGATCCACACTCCCAGACCAAGGCAGAACCACATGCACACGTCTGTTCCTGACCCCTGCACCAGCAGAGAGCTCGGGGGAGCCAGAGTCTGTCAGGCAGCTGCTGGGCTGGCCGCCTGTGTGGGAAGGGGCAGAGCCGACCTAGGGGCAAGTTGGGCCTCTTGCTCTCCCTGCTGCCCTGAGGCTGCTGGGCCAAAGAGGTCTTGGGCATCCAGCCCCTTGCTGGTCCCTTCCCTCTGACGAGGCCCTCTGAGCTCCAGCACCTTGCAGTGTGGAGACAGCCCCTGCCAGCAACCTCCTCTCCAAGGAGGCCTCAACCGAGGCCTAGGCCCAGGGGAAAGGCACCAGCGGGGATGAGCCAGGGGAGGCGCCCGAGCATGTCTGGACCCAGTCCCCGCAGCCTGCCCCTTGGTGGGGCAGTACCCCCGGAGTGCAGGAAGGTCTGGGTAAGACTGGCCAGGGGCAGGGGCCCTGCTGGGTCCTGCCCCTGGCCTGTGGGGCCTCTGAGCACAACCGGCCCTCTCCCACTGGAAGACCTCCCCGGCTGCCTCCAAAGGCCGGTTTGCAAGCGCTCCCGGCCACTGTTACCAGCAGGCGGGCACAATGCTCCTAAGCCCGGAAGAAAAGCGCTTCAGGGTGGTGCTCTCTCTGGGCCCTTGCCCCTGAGCCTGGGGGCAAGGCAGGGTGTCCACACTCCCAGGCCAAGGCAGAACCACATGCACACGTCTGACCTGCCCCCTGCACCGGCAGAGAGCTCGGGGGAGCCAGAGTCTGTCAGGCAGCTGCTGGGCTGGCCGCCTGTGTGGGAAGTGGCAGAGCCGACCTAGGGGCAAGTTGGGCCTCTTGCTCTCCCTGCTGCCCTGAGGCTGCTGGGCCAAAGAGGTCTTGGGCATCCAGCCCCTTGCTGGTCCCTTCCCTCTGACGAGGCCCTCTGAGCTCCAGCACCTTGCAGTGTGGAGACAGCCCCTGCCAGCAACCTCCTCTCCAAGGAGGCCTCAACCGAGGCCTAGGCCCAGGGGAAAGGCACCAGCGGGGATGAGCCTGGGGAGGCGCCCGGGCATGTCTGGACCCAGTCCCCGCAGCCTGCCCCTTGGTGGGGCAGTACCCCCGGAGGCCAGGAAGGTCTGGGCAAGGCTGGCCAGGGGCAGGGGCCCTGCTGGGTCCTGCCCCTGGCCTGTGAGGCCTCTGAGCACAACCGGCCCTCTCCCACTGGAAGAACTCCCCGGCTGCCTCCAAAGGCCAGTTTGCCAACACTCCCGCCCGCTGTTCCCGCCAGGCACGCACAATGCTCCCAAGCCCGGGAGAAAAGCGCTTCGGGGTGGTGCTCTCCTCGGGCCCTTGCCCCTGAGCCTGGGGGCCAGGCAGTTGGTCCACACTCCCAGACCAAGGCAGAACCACATGCACACGTCTGTTCCTGACCCCTGCACCGGCAGAGAGCTCGGGGGAGCCAGAATCTGTCAGGCAGCTGCTGGGCTGGCCGCCTGTGTGGGAAGGGGCAGAGCCGACCTAGGGGCAAGTTGGGCCTCTTGCTCTCCCTGCTGCCCTGAGGCTGCTGGGCCAAAGAGGTCTTGGGCATCCAGCCCCTTGCTGGTCCCTTCCCTCTGACGAGGCCCTCTGAGCTCCAGCACCTTGCAGTGTGGAGACAGCCCCTGCCAGCAACATCCTCTCCAAGGAGGCCTCAACCGAGGCCTAGGCCCAGGGGAAAGGCACCAGCGGGGATGAGCCTGGGGAGGCGCCCGGGCATGTCTGGACCCAGTCCCCGCAGCCTGCCCCTTGGTGGGGCAGTAACCCCGGAGGCCAGGAAGATCTGGGCAAGGCTGGCCAGGGGCAGGGGCCCTGCTGGGTCCTCCCCATGGCCTGTGGGGCCTCTGAGCACAACCGGCCCTCTCCCACTGGAAGACCTCCCCGGCTGCCTCCAAAGGCCAGTTTGCCTACACTCCTGCCCGCTCTTCCCGCCAGGCACGCACAATGCTCCCAAGCCCGGGAGAAAAGCGCTTCGGGGTGGTGGTCTCTCCGGGCCCTTGCCCCTGAGCCTGGGGGCCAGGCAGGGGATCCACAGTCCCAGGCCAAGGCACAACAACATGCACACGTCTGTTCCTGCCCCCTCCACCGGCAGAGAGCTCGGGGGAGCCAGAGTCTGTCAGGCAGCTGCTGGGCTGGCCGCCTGTGTGGGAAGGGGCAGAGCCGACCTAGGGGCAAGTTGGGCCTCTTCCTCTCCCTGCTGCCCTGAGGCTGCTGGGCCAAAGAGGTCTTGGGCATCCAGCCCCTTGCTTGTCCCTTCCCTCTGACGAGGCCCTCTGAGCTCCAGCACCTTGCAGTGTGGAGACAGCCCCTGCCAGCAATCTCCTCTCCAAGGAGGCCTCAACCGAGGCCTAGGCCCAGGGAAATGGCACCAGCGGGGTTGAGCCAGGGGAGGCGCCCGGGCATGTCTGGACCCTGTCCCCGCAGCCTGCCCCTTGGTGGGGCAGTACCCCCGGAGGCCAGGAAGGTCTGGGCAAGGCTGGCCAGGGGCAGGGGCCCTGCTGGGTCCTGCCCCTGGCCTGTGGGGCCTCTGAGCACAACCGGCCCTTGCCCACTGGAAGACCTCCCCGGCTGCCTCCAAAGGCCGGTTTGCAAGCACTCCCGCCCACTGTTCCCGCCAGGCGCGCACAATGCTCCCAAGCCCGGGAGAAAAGCGCTTCGGGGTGGTGGTCTCTCCGGGCCCCTGCCCCTGAGCCTGGGGGCCAGGCAGGGGATCCACAGTCCCAGGCCAAGGCAGAACCACATGCACACGTCTGTTCCTGCCCCCTCCACCGGCAGAGAGCTGGGGGGAGCCAGAGTCTCTCAGGCAGCTGCTGGGCTGGCCGCCTGTGTGGGAAGGGGCAGAGCCGACCTAGGGGCAAGTTGGGCCTCTTGCTCTCCCTGCTGCCCTGAGGCTGCTGGGCCAAAGAGGTCTTGGGCATCCAGCCCCTTGCTGGTCCCTTCCCTCTGACGAGGCCCTCTGAGCTCCAGCACCTTGCAGTGTGGAGACAGCCCCTGCCAGCAACCTCTTCTCCAAGGAGGCCTCAACCGAGGCCTAGGCCCAGGGGAAAGGCACCAGCGGGGATGAGCCAGTGGAGGCGCATGGGCATGTCTGGACCCAGTCCCCGCAGCCTGCCCCTTGGTGGGGCAGTACCCCCGGAGGCCAGGAAGGTCTGGGCAAGGCTGGCCAGGGGCAGGGGCCCTGCTGGGTCCTGCCCCTGGCCTGTGGGGCCTCTGAGCACAACCGGCCCTCTCCCACTGGAAGACCTCCCCGGCTGCCTCCAAAGGCCGGTTTGCCAACACTCCCGCCCGCTGTTCCCGCCAGGCACGCACAATGCTCCCAAACCCGGGAGAAAAGCGCTTCAGGGTGTTGCCCTCTCCGGGCCCTTGCCCCTGAGCCTGGGGTCCAGGCAGTGGGTCCACACTCCCAGACCAAGGCAGAACCACATGCACACGTCTGTTCCTGACCCCTGCACCGGCAGAGAGCTCGGGGGAGCCAGAGTCTGTCAGGCAGCTGCTGGGTTGGCTGCCTGTGTGGGAAGGGGCAGAGCCGACCTAGGGGCAAGTTGGGCCTCTTCCTCTCCCTGCTGCCCTGAGGCTGCTGGGCCAAAGAGGTCTTGGGCATCCAGCCCCTTACTGGTCCCTTCCCTCTGACGAGGCCCTCTGACCTCCAGCACCTTGCAGTGTGGAGACAGCCCTGCCAGCAACCTCCTCTCCAAGGAGGCCTCAACCGAGGCCTAGGCCCAGGGGAAAGGCACCAGCGGGGATGAGCCAGTGGAGGCGCAAGGGCATGTCTGGACCCAGTCCCCGCAGCCTGCCCCTTGGTGGGGCAGTACCCCCGGAGGCCAGGAAGGTCTGGGCAAGGCTGCGAGGGGCAGGGGCCCTGCTGGGTCGTGCCCCTGGCCTGTGGGGCGTCTGAGCACAACCGGCACTCTCCCGCTGGAAGACCTCCCCGTCTGCCTCCAAAGGCCGGTTTGCAAGCACTCCCGCCCGCTGTTCCCGCCAGGCAGGCACAATGCTCCCAAGCCCGGGAGAAAAGCGCTTCGGGGTGGTGCTCTCCTCGGGCCCTTGCCCCTGAGCCTGGGGGCCAGGCAGTTGGAACACACTCCCAGGCCAAGGCAGAACGACATGCACACGTCTGTTCCTGCCCCCTACACCGGCAGAGAGCTCGGGGGAGCCAGAGACTGCCAGGCTGCTGCTGGGCTGGCTGCCTATGTGGGACGGGGCAGAGCCGACCTAGGGGCAAGTTGGGCCTCTTGCTCTCCCTGCTGCCCTGAGGCTGCTGGGTCAAAGAGGTCTTGGGCATCCAGCCCTTTGCTGGTCCCTTCCCTCTGACGAGGCCCTCTGAGCTCCAGCACCTTGCAGTGTGGAGACAGCACCTGCCAGCAACCTCCTCTCCAAAGAGGCCTCAACCGAGGCCTACGCCCAGGGGAAAAGCACCAGCGGGGATGATCCTGGGGAGGCGCACGGACATGTCTGGACCCAGTCCCCGCAGCCTGCCCCTTGGTGGGGCAGTACCCCCGGAGGCCAGGAAGGTCTGGGCAAGGCTGGCCAGGGGCAGGGTCCCTGCTGGGTCCTGCCCCTGGCCTGTGAGGCCTCTGAGCACAACCGGCCCTCTCCCACTGGAAGACCTCCCCAGCTGCCTCCAAAGTCCTGTTTGCAAACACTCCCGCCCGCTGTTCACGCCAGGCTCGCACAATGCTCCCAAGCCCGGGAGAAAAGCGCTTCGGGGTGGTGCTCTCTCCGGGCCCTTGCCCCTGAGCCTGGGGGCCAGGCAGTGGGTCCACACTCCCAGACCAAGGCAGAACCACAGGCACACGTCTGTTCCTGACCCCTGCACCGGCAGAGAGCTCGGGGGAGCCAGAGTCTGTCAGGCAGCTGCTGGGCTGGCCGCCTGTGTGGGAAGGGGCAGAGCCGACCTAGGGGCAAGTTGGGCCTCTTCCTCTCCCTGCTGCCCTGAGGCTGCTGGGCCAAAGAGGTCTTGGGCATCCAGCCCCTTGCTGGTCCCTTCCCTCTGACGAGGCCCTCTGAGCTCCAGCACCTTGCAGTGTGGAGACAGCCCCTGTCAGCAACCTCCTCTCCAATGAGGCCTCAACCGAGGCCTAGGCCCAGGGGAAAGGCACCAGCGGGGATGAGCCTGGGGAGGCGCCCGGGCATGTCTGGACCCAGTCCCCGCAGCCTGCCCCTTGGTGGGGCAGTACCCCCGGAGGCCAGGAAGGTCTGTGCAAGGCTGCCAGGGGCAGGGACAGCGCTGGGTCCTGCCCCTGGCCTGTGGGACGTCTGAGCACAACCGGCACTCTCCCGCTGGAAGACCTCCCCGGCTGCCTCCAAAGGCCGGTTTGCAAGCACTCCCGCCCGCTGTTCCCGCCAGGCACGCACAATGCTCCCAAGCCCGGGAGAAAAGCGCTTCGGGGTGGTGCTCTCTCCGGGCCCTTGCCCCTAAGCCTGCGGGCCAGGCAGGGGGAACACACTCCCAGGCCAAGACAGAACGACATGAACACGTCTGTTCCTGCCCCCTACACCGGCAGAGAGCTCGGGGGAGCCAGAGTCTCTCAGGCAGGTGCTGGGCTGGCCGCCTGTGTGGGAAGGGGCAGAGCCGACCTAGGGGCAAGTTGGGCCTCTTGCTCTCCCTGCTGCCCTGAGGCTGCTGGGCCAAAGACGTCTTGGGCATCCAGCCCTTTGCTGGTCCCTTCCCTCTGACGAGGCCCTCTGAGCTCCAGCACCTTGCAGTGTGGAGACAGCACCTGCCATCAATCTCCTCTCCAAGGAGGCCTCAACCGAGGCCTAGGCCCAGGGGAAAGGCACCAGCGGGGATGAGCCTGGGGAGGCGCCCGGGCATGTCTGGACCCAGTCCCCGCAGCCTGCCCCTTGGTGGGGCAGTACCACTGGAGGCCAGGAAGGTCTGGGCAAGGCTGACCAGGGGCAGGGGACCTGCTGGGTCCTGCCCCTGGCCTGTGGGGCCTCTGAGCACAACCGGCCCTCTCCCACTGGAAGACCTCCCCGGCTGCCTCCAAAGGCCGTTTTGCACGCACTCCCGCCCACTCTTCCCACCAAGCGCGCACAATGCTCCCAAGCCCGGGAGAAAAGCGCTTCGGGGTGGTGCTCTCTCCGGGCCCTTGCCCCTGAGACTGGGGGCCAGGCAGGGGGTCCACACTCCCAGGCCAAGGCAGAACCACATGCACACGTCTGTTCCTGACCCCTGCACCGGCAGAGAGCTCGGGGGAGCCAGAGTCTGTCAGGCAGCTGCTGGGCTGGCCGCCTTTGTGGGAAGGGGCAGAGCCGACCTAGGTTCAAGTAGGGCCTCTTGCTCTCCCTGCTGCCCTGAGGCTGCTGGGCCAAAGAGGTCTTGGGCATCCAGCCCTTTGCTTGTCCCTTCCCTCTGACGAGGCCCTCTGAGCTCCAGCACCTTGCAGTGTGGAGACAGCCCCTGCCAGCAACCTCCTCTCCAAGGAGGCCTCAACCGAGACCTAGGACCAGGGGAAAGGCACCAGCGGGGATGAGCCTGGGGAGGCGCCCAGGCATGTCTGGACCCAGTCCCCGCAGCCTGCCCCTTGGTGGGGCAGTACCCCCGGAGGCCAGGAAGGTCTGGGAAAGGCTGGCCAGGGGCAGGGGCCCTGCTGGGTCCTGCCCCTGGCCTGTGGGGCCTCTGAGCACAACCGGCCCTCTCCCACTGGAAGACCTCCCCGGCTGCCTCCAAAGTCCTGTTTGCCAACACTCCCACCCGCTGTTCACGCCAGACTTGCACAATGCTCCCAAGCCCGGGAGAAAAGCGCTTCGGGGTGGTGCTCTCTCCGGGCCCTTGCCCCTGAGCCTGGGGGCAAGGCATGGGGAACACACTCCCAGGCCAAGGCAGAACCACATGCCCACGTCTGTTCCTGTCCCCTGCACCGGCAGAGAGCTTGGGGGAGCCAGAGTCTGTCAGGCAGCTGCTGGGTTGGCCGCCTGTGTGGGAAGGGGCAGAGCCGCCCTAGGGGCAAGTTGGGCCTCTTGCTCTCCCTGCTGCCCTGAGGCTGCTGGGCCAAAGACGTCTTGGGCATCCAGCCCCTTACTGGTCCCTTCCCTCTGACGAGGTCCTCTGAGCTCCAGCACCTTGCAGTGTGGAGACAGCCCCTGCCAGCAACCTCCTCTCCAAGGAGGCCTCAACCGAGGCCTAGGCCCAGGGGAAAGGCACCAGCGGGGATGAGCCAGGGGAGGCGCCCGAGCATGTCTGGACCCAGTCCCCGCAGCCTGCCCCTTGGTGGGGCAGTACCCCCGGAGGCCAGGAAGGTCTGGGTAAGACTGGCCAGGGGCAGGGGCCCTGCTGGGTCCTGCCCCTGGCCTGTGGGGCCTCTGAGCACAACCGGCCCTCTCCCACTGGAAGACCTCCTTGGCTGCCTCCAAAGGCCGGTTTGCAAGCGTTCCCGGCCACTGTTACCAGCAGGCGGGCACAATGCTCCTAAGCCCGGAAGAAAAGCGCTTCAGGGTGGTGCTCTCTCTGGGCCCTTGCCCCTGAGCCTGGGGGCAAGGCAGGGTGTCCACACTCCCAGGCCAAGGCAGAACCACATGCACACGTCTGACCTGCCCCCTGCACCGGCAGAGAGCTCGGGGGAGCCAGAGTCTGTCAGGCAGCTTCTGGTCTGGCCGCCTGTGTGGGAAGTGGCAGAGCCGACCTAGGGGCAAGTTGGGCCTCTTGCTCTCCCTGCTGCCCTGAGGCTGCTGGGCCAAAGAGGTCTTGGGCATCCAGCCCCTTGCTGGTCCCTTCCCTCTGACGAGGCCCTCTGAGCTCCAGCACCTTGCAGTGTGGAGACAGCCCCTGCCAGCAACCTCCTCTCCAAGGAGGCCTCAACCGAGGCCTAGGCCCAGGGGAAAGGCACCAGCGGGGATGAGCCTGGGGAGGCGCCCACGCATGTCTGGACCCAGTCCCCGCAGCCTGCCCCTTGGTGGGGCAGTACCCCCGGAGGCCAGGAAGGTCTGGGCAAGGCTGGCCAGGGGCAGGGGCCCTGCTGGGTCCTGCCCCTGGCCTGTGGGGCCTCTGAGCACAACCGGCCCTCTCCCACTGGAAGAACTCCCCGGCTGCCTCCAAAGGCCAGTTTGCCAACACTCCCGCCCGCTGTTCCCGCCAGGCACGCACAATGCTCCCAAGCCCGGGAGAAAAGCGCTTCGGGGTGGTGCTCTCCTCGGGCCCTTGCCCCTGAGCCTGGGGGCCAGGCAGTTGGTCCACACTCCCAGACCAAGGCAGAACCACATGCACACGTCTGTTCCTGACCCCTGCACCGGCAGAGAGCTCGGGGGAGCCAGAATCTGTCAGGCAGCTGCTGGGCTGGCCGCCTGTGTGGGAAGGGGCAGAGCCGACCTAGGGGCAAGTTGGGCCTCTTCCTCTCCCTGCTGCCCTGAGGCTGCTGGGCCAAAGAGGTCTTGGGCATCCAGCCCCTTGCTGGTCCCTTCCCTCTGACGAGGCCCTCTGAGCTCCAGCACCTTGCAGTGTGGAGACAGCCCCTGCCAGCAACCTCCTCTCCAAGGAGGCCTCAACCGAGGCCTAGGCCCAGGGGAAAGGCACCAGCGGGGATGAGCCAGTGGAGGCGCACGGGCATGTCTGGACCCAGTCCCCGCAGCCTGCCCCTTGGTGGGGCAGTACCCCCGGAGGCCAGGAAGGTCTGGGCAAGGCTGCCAGGGGCAGGGACACTGCTGGGTCCTGCCCCTGGCCTGTGGGGCGTCTGAGCACAACCGGCAC
This sequence comes from Dama dama, assembly GCF_033118175.1. Classification (NCBI taxonomy): domain Eukaryota; kingdom Metazoa; phylum Chordata; class Mammalia; order Artiodactyla; family Cervidae; genus Dama; species Dama dama. Next base: position 234,746 of record NW_026871029.1, on the reverse strand, counting down.
TCTCCCGCTGGAAGACCTGCCTGGCCGCCTCCAAAGGCCGGTTAACAAGCGCTCCCGCCCACTGTTCCCAGCAGGCGTGCACAATGCTCCCAAGCCCGGGAGAAAAGCGCTTCGGGGTGGTGCTCTCTCCGGGCCCTTGCCCCTGAGCCTGGGGGCAAGGCAGGGTGTCCACACTCCCAGGCCAAGGCAGAACCACATGCACACGTCTGATCTGCCCCCTGCACCGGCAGAGAGCTCGGGGGAGCCACAGTCTGTCAGGCAGCTGCTGGGCTGGCCGCCTGTGTGGGAAGGGGCAGAGCCGACCTAGGGGCAAGTTGGGCCTCTTGCTCTCCCTGCTGCCCTGAGGCTGCTGGGCCAAAGAGGTCTTGGGCATCCAGCCCCTTGCTTGTCCCTTCCCTCTGACGAGGCCCTCTGAGCTCCAGCACCTTGCAGTGTGGAGACAGCCCCTGCCAGCAATCTCCTCTCCAAGGAGGCCTCAACCGAGGCCTAGGCCCAGGGAAAAGGCACCAGCGGGGTTGAGCCAGGGGAGGCGCCCGGGCATGTCTGGACCCTGTCCCCGCAGCCTGCCCCTTGGTGGGGCAGTACCCCCGGAGGCCAGGAAGGTCTGGGCAAGGCTGGCCAGGGGCAGGGGCCCTGCTGGGTCCTGCCCCTGGGCTGTGGGGCCTCTGAGCACAACCGGCCCTTGCCCACTGGAAGACCTCCCCGGCTGCCTCCAAAGGCCGGTTTGCAAGCACTCCCGCCCACTGTTCCCGCCAGGCGCGCACAATGCTCCCAAGCCCGGGAGAAAAGCGCTTCGGGGTAGTGGTCTCTCCGGGCCCCTGCCCCTGAGCCTGGGGGCCAGGCAGGGGATCCACAGTCCCAGGCCAAGGCAGAACCACATGCACACGTCTGTTCCTGCCCCCTCCACCGGCAGAGAGCTGGGGGGAGCCAGAGTCTGTCAGGCAGCTGCTGGGCTGGCCGCCTGTGTGGGAAGGGGCAGAGCCGACCTAGGGGCAAGTTGGGCCTCTTGCTCTCCCTGCTGCCCTGAGGCTGCTGGGCCAAAGAGGTCTTGGGCATCCAGCCCCTTGCTGGTCCCTTCCCTCTGACGAGGCCCTCTGAGCTCCAGCACCTTGCAGTGTGGAGACAGCCCCTGCCAGCAACCTCTTCTTCCAAGGAGGCCTCAACCGAGGCCTAGGCCCAGGGGAAAGGCACCAGCGGGGATGAGCCAGTGGAGGCGCACGGGCATGTCTGGACCCAGTCCCCGCAGCCTGCCCCTTGGTGGGGCAGTACCCCCGGAGGCCAGGAAGGTCTGGGCAAGGCTGGCCAGGGGCAGGGGCCCTGCTGGGTCCTGCCCCTGGCCTGTGGGGCCTCTGAGCACAACCGGCCCTCTCCCACTGGAAGACCTCCCCGGCTGCCTCCAAAGGCCGGTTTGCCAACACTCCCGCCCGCTGTTCCCGCCAGGCACGCACAATGCTCCCAAGCCCGGGAGAAAAGCGCTTCAGGGTGTTGCCCTCTCCGGGCCCTTGCCCCTGAGCCTGGGGTCCAGGCAGTGGGTCCACACTCCCAGACCAAGGCAGAACCACATGCACACGTCTGTTCCTGACCCCTGCACCGGCAGAGAGCTCGGGGGAGCCAGAGTCTGTCAGGCAGCTGCTGGGTTGGCTGCCTGTGTGGGAAGGGGCAGAGCCGACCTAGGGGCAAGTTGGGCCTCTTCCTCTCCCTGCTGCCCTGAGGCTGCTGGGCCAAAGACGTCTTGGGCATCCAGCCCCTTACTGGTCCCTTCCCTCTGACGAGGCCCTCTGAGCTCCAGCACCTTGCAGTGTGGAGACAGCCCCTGCCAGCAACCTCTCCAAGGAGGCCTCAACCGAGGCCTAGGCCCAGGGGAAAGGCACCAGCGGGGATGAGCCAGTGGAGGCGCAAGGGCATGTCTGGACCCAGTCCCCGCAGCCTGCCCCTTGGTGGGGCAGTACCCCCGGAGGCCAGGAAGGTCTGGGCAAGGCTGCGAGGGGCAGGGGCCCTGCTGGGTCGTGCCCCTGGCCTGTGGGGCGTCTGAGCACAACCGGCACTCTCCCGCTGGAAGACCTCCCCGTCTGCCTCCAAAGGCCGGTTTGCAAGCACTCCCGCCCGCTGTTCCCGCCAGGCAGGCACAATGCTCCCAAGCCCGGGAGAAAAGCGCTTCGGGGTGGTGCTCTCCTCGGGCCCTTGCCCCTGAGCCTGGGGGCCAGGCAGTTGGTCCAGACTCCCAGACCAAGGCAGAACCACATGCACACGTCTGTTCCTGACCCCTGCACCGGCAGAGAGCTCGGGGGAGCCAGAATCTGTCAGGCAGCTGCTGGGCTGGCCGCCTGTGTGGGAAGGGGCAGAGCCGACCTAGGGGCAAGTTGGGCCTCTTACTCTCCCTGCTGCCCTGAGGCTGCTGGGCCAAAGAGGTCTTGGGCATCCAGCCACTTGCTGGTCCCTTCCCTCTGACAAGGCCCTCTGAGCTCCAGCACCTTGCAGTGTGGTGACAGCCCCTGCCAGCAACATCCTCTCCAAGGAGGCCTCAACCGAGGCCTAGGCCCAGGGGAAAGGCACCAGCGGGGATGAGCCTGGGGAGGCGCCCGGGCATGTCTGGACCCAGTCCCCGCAGCCTGCCCCTTGGTGGGGCAGTACCCCCGGAGGCCAGGAAGATCTGGGCAAAGCAGGCCAGGGACAGGGGCCCTGCTGGGTCCTCCCCATGGCCTGTGGGGCCTCTGAGCACAACCGGCCCTCTCCCACTGGAAGACCTCCCCGGCTGCCTCCAAAGGCCAGTTTACCAACACTCCTGCCCGCTCTTCCCGCCAGGTAAGCACAATGCTCCCAAGCCCGGGAGAAAAGCGCTTCGGGGTGGTGGTCTCTCCGGGCCCTTGCCCCTGAGCCTGGGGGCCAGGCAGGGGATCCACAGTCCCAGGCCAAGGCACAACAACATGCACACGTCTGTTCCTGCCCCCTCCACCGGCAGAGAGCTGGGGGGAGCCAGAGTCTGTCAGGCAGCTGCTGGGCTGGCCGCCTGTGTGGGAAGGGGCAGAGCCGACCTAGGGGCAAGTTGGGCCTCTTGCTCTCCCTGCTGCCCTGAGGCTGCTGGGCCAAAGAGGTCTTGGGCATCCAGCCCCTTGCTTGTCCCTTCCCTCTGACGAGGCCCTCTGAGCTCCAGCACCTTGCAGTGTGGAGACAGCCCCTGCCAGCAATCTCCTCTCCAAGGAGGCCTCAACCGAGGCCTAGGCCCAGGGAAAAGGCACCAGCGGGGTTGAGCCAGGGGAGGCGCCCGGGCATGTCTGGACCCTGTCCCCGCAGCCTGCCCCTTGGTGGGGCAGTACCCCCGGAGGCCAGGAAGGTCTGGGCAAGGCTGGCCAGGGGCAGGGTCCCTGCTGGGTCCTGCCCCTGGCCTGTGGGGCCTCTGAGCACAACCGGCCCTTGCCCACTGGAAGACCTCCCCGGCTGCCTCCAAAGGCCGGTTTGCAAGCACTCCCGCCTACTGTTCCCGCCCGGCGCGCACAATGCTCCCAAGCCCGGGAGAAAAGCGCTTCGGGGTGGTGGTCTCTCCGGGCCCCTGCCCCTGAGCCTGGGGGCCAGGCAGGGGATCCACAGTCCCAGGCCAAGGCAGAACCACATGCACACGTCTGTTCCTGCCCCCTCCACCGGCAGAGAGCTGGGGGGAGCCAGAGTCTGTCAGGCAGCTGCTGGGCTGGCCGCCTGTGTGGGAAGGGGCAGAGCCGACCTAGGGGCAAGTTGGGCCTCTTGCTCTCCCTGCTGCCCTGAGGCTGCTGGGCCAAAGAGGTCTTGGGCATCCAGCCCCTTGCTGGTCCCTTCCCTCTGACGAGGCCCTCTGAGCTCCAGCACCTTGCAGTGTGGAGACAGCCCCTGCCAGCAACCTCTTCTCCAAGGAGGCCTCAACCGAGGCCTAGGCCCAGGGGAAAGGCACCAGCGGGGATGAGCCAGTGGAGGCGCACGGGCATGTCTGGACCCAGTCCCCGCAGCCTGCCCCTTGGTGGGGCAGTACCCCCGGAGGCCAGGAAGGTCTGGGCAAGGCTGGCCAGGGGCAGGGGCCCTGCTGCGTCCTGCCCCTGGCCTGTGGGGCCTCTGAGCACAACCGGCCCTCTCCCACTGGAAGACCTCCCCGGCTGCCTCCAAAGGCCGGTTTGCCAACACTCCCGCCCGCTGTTCCCGCCAGGCACGCACAATGCTCCCAAGCCCGGGAGAAAAGCGCTTCAGGGTGTTGCCCTCTCTGGGCCCTTGCCCCTGAGCCTGGGGGCCAGGCAGTGGGTCCACACTCCCAGACCAAGGCAGAACCACATGCACACGTCTGTTCCTGACCCCTGCACCGGCAGAGAGCTCGGGGGAGCCAGAGTCTGTCAGGCAGCTGCTGGGTTGGCTGCCTGTGTGGGAAGGGGCAGAGCCGACCTAGGGGCAAGTTGGGCCTCTTCCTCTCCCTTCTGCCCTGAGGCTGCTGGGCCAAAGACGTCTTGGGCATCCAGCCCCTTACTGGTCCCTTCCCTCTGACGAGGCCCTCTGAGCTCCAGCACCTTGCAGTGTGGAGACAGCCCCTGCCAGCAACCTCCTCTCCAAGGAGGCCTCAACCGAGGCCTAGGCCCAGGGGAAAGGCACCAGCGGGGATGAGCCAGTGGAGGCGCAAGGGCATGTCTGGACCCAGTCCCCGCAGCCTGCCCCTTGGTGGGGCAGTACCCCCGGAGGCCAGGAAGGTCTGGGCAAGGCTGCGAGGGGCAGGGGCCCTGCTGGGTCGTGCCCCTGGCCTGTGGGGCGTCTGAGCACAACCGGCACTCTCCCGCTGGAAGACCTCCCCGTCTGCCTCCAAAGGCCGGTTTGCAAGCACTCCCGCCCGCTGTTCCCGCCAGGCAGGCACAATGCTCCCAAGCCCGGGAGAAAAGCGCTTCGGGGTGGTGCTCTCCTCGGGCCCTTGCCCCTGAGCCTGGGGGCCAGGCAGTTGGAACACACTCCCAGGCCAAGGCAGAACGACATGCACACGTCTGTTCCTGCCCCCTACACCGGCAGAGAGCTCGGGGGAGGCAGAGACTGCCAGGCTGCTGCTGGGCTGGCTGCCTGTGTGGGTCGGGGCAGAGCCGACCTAGGGGCAAGTTGGGCCTCTTGCTCTCCCTGCTGCCCTGAGGCTGCTGGGTCAAAGAGGTCTTGGGCATCCAGCCCTTTGCTGGTCCCTTCCCTCTGACGAGGCCCTCTGAGCTCCAGCACCTTGCAGTGTGGAGACAGCCCCTGCCAGCAACCTCCTCTCCAAAGAGGCCTCAACCGAGGCCTACGCCCAGGGGAAAAGCACCAGCGGGGATGATCCTGGGGAGGCGCACGGACATGTCTGGACCCAGTCCCCGCAGCCTGCCCCTTGGTGGGGCAGTACCCCCGGAGGCCAGGAAGGTCTGGGCAAGGCTGGCCAGGGGCAGGGGACCTGCTGGGTCCTGCCCCTGGCCTGTGAGGCCTCTGAGCACAACCGGCCCTCTCCCACTGGAAGACCTCCCCAGCTGCCTCCAAAGTCCTGTTTGCAAACACTCCCGCCCGCTGTTCACGCCAGGCTCGCACAATGCTCCCAAGCCCGGGAGAAAAGCGCTTCGGGGTGGTGCTCTCTCCGGGCCCTTGCCCCTGAGCCTGGGGGCCAGGCAGTGGGTCCACACTCCCAGACCAAGGCAGAACCACATGCACACGTCTGTTCCTGACCCCTGCACCGGCAGAGAGCTCGGGGGAGCCAGAGTCTGTCAGGCAGCTGCTGGGCTGGCCGCCTGTGTGGGAAGGGGCAGAGCCGACCTAGGGGAAAGTTGGGCCTCTTCCTCTCCCTGCTGCCCTGAGGCTGCTGGGCCAAAGAGGTCTTGGGCATCCAGCCCCTTGCTGGTCCCTTCCCTCTGACGAGGCCCTCTGAGCTCCAGCACCTTGCAGTGTGGAGACAACCCCTGCCAGCAACCTCCTCTCCAATGAGGCCTCAACCGAGGCCTAGGCCCAGGGGAAAGGCACCAGCGGGGATGAGCCTGGGGAGGCGCCCGGGCATGTCTGGACCCAGTCCCCGCAGCCTGCCCCTTGGTGGGGCAGTACCCCTGGAGGCCAGGAAGGTCTGTGCAAGGCTGTCAGGGGCAGGGACAGCGCTGGGTCCTGCCCCTGGCCTGTGGGACGTCTGAGCACAACGGGCACTCTCCCGCTGGAAGACCTCCCCGTCTGCCTCCAAAGGCCGGTTTGCAAGCACTCCCGCCCGCTGTTCCCGCCAGGCACGCACAATGCTCCCAAGCCCGGGAGAAAAGCGCTTCGGGGTGGTGCTCTCTCCGGGCCCTTGCCCCTAAGCCTGCGGGCCAGGCAGGGGGAACACACTCCCAGGCCAAGACAGAACGACATGAACACGTCTGTTCCTGCCCCCTACACCGGCAGAGAGCTCGGGGGAGCCAGAGTCTCTCAGGCAGGTGCTGGGCTGGCCGCCTGTGTGGGAAGGGGCCGAGCCGACCTAGGGGCAAGTTGGGCCTCTTGCTCTCCCTGCTGCCCTGAGGCTGCTGGGCCAAAGACGTCTTGGGCATCCAGCCCTTTGCTGGTCCCTTCCCTCTGACGAGGCCCTCTGAGCTCCAGCACCTTGCAGTGTGGAGACAGCACCTGCCAGCAATCTCCTCTCCAAGGAGGCCTCAACCGAGGCCTAGGCCCAGGGGAAAGGCACCAGCGGGGATGAGCCTGGGGAGGCGCCCGGGCATGTCTGGACCCAGTCCCCGCAGCCTGCCCCTTGGTGGGGCAGTACCACTGGAGGCCAGGAAGGTCTGGGCAAGGCTGACCAGGGGCAGGGGACCTGCTGGGTCCTGCCCCTGGCCTGTGGGGCCTCTGAGCACAACCGGCCCTCTCCCACTGGAAGACCTCCCCGGCTGCCTCCAAAGGCCGTTTTGCACGCACTCCCGCCCACTCTTCCCACCAAGCGCGCACAATGCTCCCAAGCCCGGGAGAAAAGCGCTTCGGGGTGGTGCTCTCTCCAGGCCCTTGCCCCTGAGACTGGGGGCCAGGCAGGGGGTCCACACTCCCAGGCCAAGGCAGAACCACATGCACACGTCTGTTCCTGACCCCTGCACCGGCAGAGAGCTCGGGGGAGCCAGAGTCTGTCAGGCAGCTGCTGGGCTGGCCGCCTTTGTGGGAAGGGGCAGAGCCGACCTAGGGGCAAGTTGGGCCTCTTGCTCTCCCTGCTGCCCTGAGGCTGCTGGGCCAAAGAGGTCTTGGGCATCCAGCCCTTTGCTTGTCCCTTCCCTCTGACGAGGCCCTCTGAGCTCCAGCACCTTGCAGTGTGGAGACAGCCCCTGCCAGCAACCTCCTCTCCAAGGAGGCCTCAACCGAGACCTAGGACCAGGGGAAAGGCACCAGCGGGGATGAGCCTGGGGAGGCGCCCAGGCATGTCTGGACCCAGTCCCCGCAGCCTGCCCCTTGGTGGGGCAGTACCCCCGGAGGCCAGGAAGGTCTGGGAAAGGCTGGCCAGGGGCAGGGGCCCTGCTGGGTCCTGCCCCTGGCCTGTGGGGCCTCTGAGCACAACCGGCCCTCTCCCACTGGAAGACCTCCCCGGCTGCCTCCAAAGGCCGGTTTGCAAGCGCTCCCGGCCACTGTTACCAGCAGGCGGGCACAATGCTCCTAAGCCCGGAAGAAAAGCGCTTCAGGGTGGTGCTCTCTCTGGGCCCTTGCCCCTGAGCCTGGGGGCAAGGCAGGGTGTCCACACTCCCAGGCCAAGGCAGAACCACATGCACACGTCTGACCTGCCCCCTGCACCGGCAGAGAGCTCGGGGGAGCCAGAGTCTGTCAGGCAGCTGCTGGGCTGGCCGCCTGTGTGGGAAGGGGCAGAGCCGACCTAGGGGCAAGTTGGGCCTCTTGCTCTCCCTGCTGCCCTGAGGCTGCTGGGCCAAAGAGGTCTTGGGCATCCAGCCCCTTGCTGGTCCCTTCCCTCTGACGAGGCCCTCTGAGCTCCAGCACCTTGCAGTGTGGAGACAGCCCCTGCCAGCAACCTCCTCTCCAAGGAGGCCTCAACCGAGGCCTAGGCCCAGGGGAAAGGCACCAGCGGGGATGAGCCTGGGGAGGCGCCCGGGCATGTCTGGACCCAGTCCCCGCAGCCTGCCCCTTGGTGGGGCAGTACCCCCAGAGGCCAGGAAGGTCTGGGCAAGGCTGGCCAGGGGCAGGGGCCCTGCTGGGTCCTGCCCCTGGCCTGTGGGGCCTCTGAGCACAACCGGCCCTCTCCCACTGGAAGAACTCCCCGGCTGCCTCCAAAGGCCAGTTTGCCAACACTCCCGCCCGCTGTTCCCGCCAGGCACGCACAATGCTCCCAAGCCCGGGAGAAAAGCGCTTCGGGGTGGTGCTCTCCTCGGGCCCTTGCCCCTGAGCCTGGGGGCCAGGCAGTTGGTCCAGACTCCCAGACCAAGGCAGAACCACATGCACACGTCTGTTCCTGACCCCTGCACCGGCAGAGAGCTCGGGGGAGCCAGAATCTGTCAAGCAGCTGCTGGGCTGGCCGCCTGTGTGGGAAGGGGCAGAGCCGACCTAGGGGCAAGTTGGGCCTCTTCCTCTCCCTGCTGCCCTGAGGCTGCTGGGCCAAAGAGGTCTTGGGCATCCAGCCACTTGCTGGTCCCTTCCCTCTGACAAGGCCCTCTGAGCTCCAGCACCTTGCAGTGTGGTGACAGCCCCTGCCAGCAACATCCTCTCCAAGGAGGCCTCAACCGAGGCCTAGGCCCAGGGGAAAGGCACCAGCGGGGATGAGCCTGGGGAGGCGCCCGGGCATGTCTGGACCCAGTCCCCGCAGCCTGCCCCTTGGTGGGGCAGTACCCCCGGAGGCCAGGAAGATCTGGGCAAAGCAGGCCAGGGACAGGGGCCCTGCTGGGTCCTCCCCATGGCCTGTGGGGCCTCTGAGCACAACCGGCCCTCTCCCACTGGAAGACCTCCCCGGCTGCCTCCAAAGGCCAGTTTACCAACACTCCTGCCCGCTCTTCCCGCCAGGCACGCACAATGCTCCCAAGCCCGGGAGAAAAGCGCTTCGGGGTGGTGGTCTCTCCGGGCCCTTGCCCCTGAGCCTGGGGGCCAGGCAGGGGATCCACAGTCCCAGGCCAAGGCACAACAACATGCACACGTCTGTTCCTGCCCCCTCCACCGGCAGAGAGCTGGGGGGAGCCAGAGTCTGTCAGGCAGCTGCTGGGCTGGCCGCCTGTGTGGGAAGGGGCAGAGCCGACCTAGGGGCAAGTTGGGCCTCTTGCTCTCCCTGCTGCCCTGAGGCTGCTGGGCCAAAGAGGTCTTGGGCATCCAGCCCCTTGCTTGTCCCTTCCCTCTGACGAGGCCCTCTGAGCTCCAGCACCTTGCAGTGTGGAGACAGCCCCTGCCAGCAATCTCCTCTCCAAGGAGGCCTCAACCGAGGCCTAGGCCCAGGGAAAAGGCACCAGCGGGGTTGAGCCAGGGGAGGCGCCCGGGCATGTCTGGACCCTGTCCCCGCAGCCTGCCCCTTGGTGGGGCAGTACCCCCGGAGGCCAGGAAGGTCTGGGCAAGGCTGGCCAGGGGCAGGGTCCCTGCTGGGTCCTGCCCCTGGCCTGTGGGGCCTCTGAGCACAACCGGCCCTTGCCCACTGGAAGACCTCCCCGGCTGCCTCCAAAGGCCGGTTTGCAAGCACTCCCGCCCACTGTTCCCGCCCGGCGCGCACAATGCTCCCAAGCCCGGGAGAAAAGCGCTTCGGGGTGGTGGTCTCTCCGGGCCCCTGCCCCTGAGCCTGGGGGCCAGGCAGGGGATCCACAGTCCCAGGCCAAGGCAGAACCACATGCACACGTCTGTTCCTGCCCCCTCCACCGGCAGAGAGCTGGGGGGAGCCAGAGTCTGTCAGGCAGCTGCTGGGCTGGCCGCCTGTGTGGGAAGGGGCAGAGCCGACCTAGGGGCAAGTTGGGCCTCTTGCTCTCCCTGCTGCCCTGAGGCTGCTGGGCCAAAGAGGTCTTGGGCATCCAGCCCCTTGCTGGTCCCTTCCCTCTGACGAGGCCCTCTGAGCTCCAGCACCTTGCAGTGTGGAGACAGCCCCTGCCAGCAACCTCTTCTCCAAGGAGGCCTCAACCGAGGCCTAGGCCCAGGGGAAAGGCACCAGCGGGGATGAGCCAGTGGAGGCGCACGGGCATGTCTGGACCCAGTCCCCGCAGCCTGCCCCTTGGTGGGGCAGTACCCCCGGAGGCCAGGAAGGTCTGGGCAAGGCTGGCCAGGGGCAGGGGCCCTGCTGCGTCCTGCCCCTGGCCTGTGGGGCCTCTGAGCACAACCGGCCCTCTCCCACTGGAAGACCTCCCCGGCTGCCTCCAAAGGCCGGATTGCCAACACTCCCGCCCGCTGTTCCCGCCAGGCACGCACAATGCTCCCAAGCCCGGGAGAAAAGCGCTTCAGGGTGTTGCCCTCTCTGGGCCCTTGCCCCTGAGCCTGGGGGCCAGGCAGTGGGTCCACACTCCCAGACCAAGGCAGAACCACATGCACACGTCTGTTCCTGACCCCTGCACCGGCAGAGAGCTCGGGGGAGCCAGAGTCTGTCAGGCAGCTGCTGGGTTGGCTGCCTGTGTGGGAAGGGGCAGAGCCGACCTAGGGGCAAGTTGGGCCTCTTCCTCTCCCTTCTGCCCTGAGGCTGCTGGGCCAAAGACGTCTTGGGCATCCAGCCCCTTACTGGTCCCTTCCCTCTGACGAGGCCCTCTGAGCTCCAGCACCTTGCAGTGTGGAGACAGCCCCTGCCAGCAACCTCCTCTCCAAGGAGGCCTCAACCGAGGCCTAGGCCCAGGGGAAAGGCACCAGCGGGGATGAGCCAGTGGAGGCGCAAGGGCATGTCTGGACCCAGTCCCCGCAGCCTGCCCCTTGGTGGGGCAGTACCCCCGGAGGCCAGGAAGGTCTGGGCAAGGCTGCGAGGGGCAGGGGCCCTGCTGGGTCGTGCCCCTGGCCTGTGGGGCGTCTGAGCACAACCGGCACTCTCCCGCTGGAAGACCTCCCCGTCTGCCTCCAAAGGCCGGTTTGCAAGCACTCCCGCCCGCTGTTCCCGCCAGGCAGGCACAATGCTCCCAAGCCCGGGAGAAAAGCGCTTCGGGGTGGTGCTCTCCTCGGGCCCTTGCCCCTGAGCCTGGGGGCCAGGCAGTTGGAACACACTCCCAGGCCAAGGCAGAACGACATGCACACGTCTGTTCCTGCCCCCTACACCGGCAGAGAGCTCGGGGGAGGCAGAGACTGCCAGGCTGCTGCTGGGCTGGCTGCCTGTGTGGGTCGGGGCAGAGCCGACCTAGGGGCAAGTTGGGCCTCTTGCTCTCCCTGCTGCCCTGAGGCTGCTGGGTCAAAGAGGTCTTGGGCATCCAGCCCTTTGCTGGTCCCTTCCCTCTGACGAGGCCCTCTGAGCTCCAGCACCTTGCAGTGTGGAGACAGCCCCTGCCAGCAACCTCCTCTCCAAAGAGGCCTCAACCGAGGCCTACGCCCAGGGGAAAAGCACCAGCGGGGATGATCCTGGGGAGGCGCACGGACATGTCTGGACCCAGTCCCCGCAGCCTGCCCCTTGGTGGGGCAGTACCCCCGGAGGCCAGGAAGGTCTGGGCAAGGCTGGCCAGGGGCAGGGGACCTGCTGGGTCCTGCCCCTGGCCTGTGAGGCCTCTGAGCACAACCGGCCCTCTCCCACTGGTAGACCTCCCCAGCTGCCTCCAAAGTCCTCTTTGCAAACACTCCCGCCCGCTGTTCACGCCAGGCTCGCACAATGCTCCCAAGCCCGGGAGAAAAGCGCTTCGGGGTGGTGCTCTCTCCGGGCCCTTGCCCCTGAGCCTGGGGGCCAGGCAGTGGGTCCACACTCCCAGACCAAGGCAGAACCACATGCACACGTCTGTTCCTGACCCCTGCACCGGCAGAGAGCTCGGGGGAGCCAGAGTCTGTCAGGCAGCTGCTGGGCTGGCCGCCTGTGTGGGAAGGGGCAGAGCCGACCTAGGGGCAAGTTGGGCCTCTTCCTCTCCCTGCTGCCCTGAGGCTGCTGGGCCAAAGAGGTCTTGGGCATCCAGCCCCTTGCTGGTCCCTTCCCTCTGACGAGGCCCTCTGAGCTCCAGCACCTTGCAGTGTGGAGACAGCCCCTGCCAGCAACCTCATCTCCAAGGAGGCCTCAACCGAGGCCTAGGCCCAGGGGAAAGGCACCAGCGGGGATGAGCCTGGGGAGGCGCCCGGGCATGTCTGGACTCAGTCCCCGCGGCCTGCCCCTTGGTGGGGCAGTACCCCCGGAGGCCAGGAAGGTCTGTGCAAGGCTGCCAGGGGCAGGGACAGCGCTGGGTCCTGCCCCTGGCCTGTGGGACGTCTGAGCACAACCGGCACTCTCCCGCTGGAAGACCTCCCCGGCTGCCTCCAAAGGCCGTTTTGCACGCACTCCCGCCCACTCTTCCCACCGAGCGCGCACAATGCTCCCAAGCCCGGGAGAAAAGCGCTTCGGGGTGGTGCTCTCTCCGGGCCCTTGCCCCTGAGACTGGGGGCCAGGCAGGGGGTCCACACTCCCAGGCCAAGGCAGAACCACATGCACACGTCTGTTCCTGACCCCTGCACCGGCAGAGAGCTCGGGGGAGCCAGAGTCTGTCAGGCAGCTGCTGGGCTGGCCGCCTTTGTGGGAAGGGGCAGAGCCGACCTAGGTTCAAGTAGGGCCTCTTGCTCTCCCTGCTGCCCTGAGGCTGCTGGGCCAAAGAGGTCTTGGGCATCCAGCCCTTTGCTTGTCCCTTCCCTCTGACGAGGCCCTCTGAGCTCCAGCACCTTGCAGTGTGGAGACAGCCCCTGCCAGCAACCTCCTCTCCAAGGAGGCCTCAACCGAGACTTAGGACCAGGGGAAAGGCACCAGCGGGGATGAGCCTGGGGAGGCGCCCAGGCATGTCTGGACCCAGTCCCCGCAGCCTGCCCCTTGGTGGGGCAGTACCCCCGGAGGCCAGGAAGGTCTGGGAAAGGCTGGCCAGGGGCAGGGGCCCTGCTGGGTCCTGCCCCTGGCCTGTGGGGCCTCTGAGCACAACCGGCCCTCTCCCACTGGAAGACCTCCCCGGCTGCCTCCAAAGTCCTGTTTGCCAACACTCCCACCCGCTGTTCACGCCAGACTTGCACAATGCTCCCAAGCCCGGGAGAAAAGCGCTTCGGGGTGGTGCTCTCTCCGGGCCCTTGCCCCTGAGCCTGGGGGCAAGGCATGGGGAACACACTCCCAGGCCAAGGCAGAACCACATGCCCACGTCTGTTCCTGTCCCCTGCACCGGCAGAGAGCTTGGGGGAGCCAGAGTCTGTCAGGCAGCTGCTGGGTTGGCCGCCTGTGTGGGAAGGGGCAGAGCCGCCCTAGGGGCAAGTTGGGCCTCTTGCTCTCCCTGCTGCCCTGAGGCTGCTGGGCCAAAGACGTCTTGGGCATCCAGCCCCTTACTGGTCCCTTCCCTCTGACGAGGCCCTCTGAGCTCCAGCACCTTGCAGTGTGGAGATAGCCCCTGCCAGCAACCTCCTCTCCAAGGAGGCCTCAACCGAGGCCTAGGCCCAGGGGAAAGGCACCAGCGGGGATGAGCCAGGGGAGGCGCCCGAGCATGTCTGGACCCAGTCCCCGCAGCCTGCCCCTTGGTGGGGCAGTACCCCCGGAGGCCAGGAAGGTCTGGGTAACACTGGCCAGGGGCAGGGGCCCTGCTGGGTCCTGCCCCTGGCCTGTGGGGCCTCTGAGCACAACCGGCCCTCTCCCACTGGAAGACCTCCCCGGCTGCCTCCAAAGGCCGGTTTGCAAGCGCTCCCGGCCACTGTTACCAGCAGGCGGGCACAATGCTCCTAAGCCCGGAAGAAAAGCGCTTCGGGGTGGTGCTCTCCTCGGGCCCTTGCCCCTGAGCCTGGGGGCCAGGCAGTTGGTCCACACTCCCAGACCAAGGCAGAACCACATGCACACGTCTGTTCCTGACCCCTGCACCGGCAGAGAGCTCGGGGGAGCCAGAATCTGTCAGGCAGCTGCTGGGCTGGCCGCCTGTGTGGGAAGGGGCAGAGCCGACTTAGGGGCAAGTTGGGCCTCTTCCTCTCCCTGCTGCCCTGAGGCTGCTGGGCCAAAGAGGTCTTGGGCATCCAGCCACTTGCTGGTCCCTTCCCTCTGACGAGGCCCTCTGAGCTCCAGCACCTTGCAGTGTGGAGACAGCCCCTGCCAGCAACATCCTCTCCAAGGAGGCCTCAACCGAGGCCTAGGCCCAGGGGAAAGGCACCAGCGGGGATGAGCCTGGGGAGGCGCCCGGGCATGTCTGGACCCAGTCCCCGCAGCCTGCCCCTTGGTGGGGCAGTACCCCCGGAGGCCAGGAAGATCTGGGCAAGGCTGGCCAGGGGCAGGGGCCCTGCTGGGTCCTCCCCATGGCCTGTGGGGCCTCTGAGCAGAACCGGCCCTCTCCCACTGGAAGACCTCCCCGGCTGCCTCCAAAGGGCAGTTTGCCAACACTCCTGCCCGCTCTTCCCGCCAGGCACGCACAATGCTTCCAAGCCCGGGAGAAAAGCGCTTCGGGGTGGTGGTCTCTCCGGGCCCTTGCCCCTGAGCCTGGGGGCCAGGCAGGGGATCCACAGTCCCAGGCCAAGGCACAACAACATGCACACGTCTGTTCCTGCCCCCTCCACCGGCAGAGAGCTGGGGGGAGCCAGAGTCTGTCAGGCAGCTGCTGGGCTGGCCGCCTGTGTGGGAAGGGGCAGAGCCGACCTAGGGGCAAGTTGGGCCTCTTGCTCTCCCTGCTGCCCTGAGGCTGCTGGGCCAAAGAGGTCTTGGGCATCCAGCCCCTTGCTGGTCCCTTCCCTCTGACGAGGCCCTCTGAGCTCCAGCACCTTGCAGTGTGGAGACAGCCCCTGCCAGCAACCTCCTCTCCAAGGAGGCCTCAACCTAGGCCTAGGCCCAGGGGAAAGGCACCAGCGGGGATGAGCCAGTGGAGGCGCACGGGCATATCAGGACCCAGTCCACGCAGCCTGCCCCTTGGTGGGGCAGTACCCCCGGAGGCCAGGAAGGTCTGGGCAAGGCTGGCCAGGGGCAGGGTCCCTGCTGGGTCCTGCCCCTGGCCTGTGGGGCCTCTGAGCACAACCGGCCCTCTCCCACTGGAAGACCTCCCCGGCTGCCTCCAAAGGCGGGTTTGCCAACACTCCCGCCCGCTGTTCCCGCCAGGCACGCACAACGCTCCCAAGGCCAGGAGAAAAGCGCTTCGGGGTGTTGCTCTCTCCGGGCCCTTGCCCCTGAGCCTGGGGTCCAGGCAGTGGGTCCACACTCCCAGACCAAGGCAGAACCACATGCACACGTCTGTTCCTGACCCCTGCACCGGCAGAGAGCTCGGGGGAGCCAGAGTCTGTCAGGCAGCTGCTGGGTTGGCTGCCTGTGTGGGAAGGGGCAGAGCCGACCTAGGGGCAAGTTGGGCCTCTTGCTCTCCCTGCTGCCCTGAGGCTGCTGGGCCAAAGAGGTCTTGGGCATCCAGCCCCTTGCTGGTCCCTTCCCTCTGACGAGGCCCTCTGAGCTCCAGCACCTTGCAGTGTGGAGACAGCCCCTGCCAGCAACCTCCTCTCCAAGGAGGCATCAACCGAGGCCTATCCCCAGGGGAAAGGCACCAGCGGGGATGAGCCTGGGGAGGTGCCCAGGCATGTCTGGACCCAGTCCCCGCAGCCTGCCCCTTGGTGGGGCAGTACCCCCGGAGGCCAGGAAGGTCTGGGCAAGGCTGGCCAGGGGCAGGGGCCCTGCTGGGTCCTGCCCCTGGCCTGTGGGGCCTCTGAGCACAACCGGCCCTCTCCCACTGGAAGAACTCCCCGGCTGACTCCAAGGGCCAGTTTGCCAACACTCCCGCCCGCTGTTCCCGCCAGGCACGCACAATGCTCCGAAGCCCGGGAGAAAAGCACTTCGGGGTGGTGCTCTCCTCGGGCCCTTGCCCCTGAGCCTGGGGGCCAGGCAGTTGGTCCACACTCCCAGACCAAGGCAGAACCACATGCACACGTCTGTTCCTGACCCCTGCACCGGCAGAGAGCTCGGGGGAGCCAGAGTCTGTCAGGCAGCTGCTGGGCTGGCCGCCTGTGTAGGAAGGGGCAGAGCCGACCTAGGGGCAAGTTGGGCCTCTTGCTCTCCCTGCTGCCCTGAGGCTGCTGGGCCAAAGAGGTCTTGGGCATCCAGCCCCTTGCTGGTCCCTTCCCTCTGACGAGGCCCTCTGAGCTCTAGCACCTTGCAGTGTGGAGACAGCCCCTGCCAGCAACATCCTCTCCAAAGAGGCCTCAACCGAGGCCTAGGCCCAGGGGAAAGGCACCAGCGGGGATGAGCCTGGGGAGGCGCCCGGGCATGTCTGGACCCAGTCCCCACAGCCTGCCCCTTGGTGGGGCAGTACCCCCGGAGACCAGGAAGATCTGGGCAAGGCTGGCCAGGGGCAGGGGCCCTGCTGGGTCCTCCCCATGGCCTGTGGGGCCTCTGAGCACAACCGGCCCTCTCCCACTGGAAGACCTCCCCAGCTGCCTCCAAAGGCCAGTTTGCAAACACTCCCGCCCGCTGTTCACGCCAGGCTCGCACAATGCTCCCAAGCCCGTGAGGAAAGCGCTTCGGGGTGGTGCTCTCTCCGGGCCCTTGCCCCTGAGCCTGGGGGCAAGGCAGGGGGAACACACTCCCAGGCCAAGGCAGAACCTCATGCCCACGTCTGTTCCTGTCCCCTGCACCGGCAGAGAGCTTGGGGGAGCCAGAGTCTGTCAGGCAGCTGCTGGGTTGGCCGCCTGTGTTGGAAGGGGCAGAGCCGCCCTAGGGGCAAGTTGGGCCTCTTGCTCTCCCTGCTGCCCTGAGGCTGCTGGGTCAAACAGGTCTTGGGCATCCAGCCCTTTGCTGGTCCTTTCCCTCTGACGAGGCCCTCTGAGCTCCAGCACCTTGCAGTGTGCAGACAGCCCCTGCCGGCAACCTCCTCTCCAAGGAGGCCTCAACCGAGGCCTAGGCCCAGGGGAAAGGCACCAGCGGGGATGAGCCTGGGGAGGCGCCCGGGCATGTCTGGACCCAGGCCCCGCAGCCTGCCCCTTGGTGGGGTAGTACCCCCGGAGGCCAGGAAGGTCTGGGCAAGGCTGCCAGAGGCAGGGACACTGCTGGGTCCTGCCCCTGGCCTGTGGGGCCTCTGAGAACAACTGGCACTCTCCCGCTAGAAGACCTCCCCGGCTGCCTCCAAAGGCTGGTTTGCAAGCACTCAATCCCGCTGTTCACGCCAGCTGCGCACAATGCTCCCAAGCCCGGGAGAAAAGCATTTTGGGGTGGTGCTCACTCCGGGCTTTGGAAGACCTCCCCGGCTGCCTCCAAGGCCGGTTTGCAAGCACTTCTGCCTGCTGTTCCCGGCACCCGCGCACAATGCTCCCAAGCCCGGGAGAAAAGCGTTTCGGGGTGGTGTTCTCTCTGGACCCAAGAAAAACCTCCCGGGCTGCCCCCAAATGCCGGTTTGCAAGCACTCCCACTCACTGTTCCCGCCATCCGTGCAAATGCTCCAAGCCCAGGAGAAAAGCCCTTCAGGGTGGTGCTCTCTCCCGGCCCTTGGAAGACCTCCCCGGCTGCCTCCAAAGGCTGGATTTCAAGTACTCCCTCCCGCTGTCCCGCCAGCCGCACACAATGCTCCCAATCACGGGAGAAAAGCGCTTCGGGGTGGTGCTCTCTACGGGCCCTTGGAAGACCTCCCCGTTTGTCTCCAAAGGCCGGTTTGCAAGCACTCATGCCCGCTGTTCCCGCCAGCCTCGCACAATGCTCCCAAGCCTAGGAGAAAAGCGCTTCGGGGTGGTGCTCTCTCCCGGCCCTTGGAAGACCTCCCCGGCTGCCTCCAAAGGCCGGTTTGCAAGCACTCAATCCCGCTGTTCCCGCCAGCCGCGCACAATGCTCCCAAGCCCGGGAGAAAAGCGCTTCGGGGTGGTGCTCTCTCCCGGCCCTTGGAAGACCTCCCCGGCTGCCTCCAAAGGCTGGTTTTCAAGAACTCCCTCCCGCTGACCCGCCAGCCGCACACAATGCTCCCAAGCCCGGGAGAAAAGCATTTTGAGGTGGTCTCTCTCCGGGCCCTTGGAAGACTCCCCGGCTGCCTCTAAAGGCCGGTTTGCAAGCACTCATGTCCTCTGTTCCCGACAGCCGCGAACAATGCTCCCAATTCCGTGACAAAAGTGCTTCGGGATGGTGCTCTCTCCGGGCCCTTGGAAGACCTCCCAAGCTGCCTCCAAAGGCCGGTTTGCAAGCACTCCCGCCTGCTGTTCCCGCCAGCCTCGCACAATGCTCCCAAGCCTAGGAGAAAAGCGCTTCGGGGTGGTGCTCTCTCCGGGCCCTTGCCCCTGAGCCTGGGGGCCAGGCAGTTGGAACACACTCCCAGGCCAATGCAGAACGACATGCACACGTCTGTTCCTGCCCCCTACACCGGCAGAGAGCTCGGGGAGCCAGAGACTCCCAGGCTGCTGCTGGGCTGGCTGCCTGTGTGGGACGGGGCAGAGCCGACCTAGGGGCAAGTTGGGCTTCTTGCTCTCCCTGCTGCACTGAGGCTGCTGGGTCAAAGAGGTCTTGGGTATCCAGCCCTTTGCTGGTCCCTTCCCTCTGACGAGGCCCTCTGAGCTCCAGCACCTTGCAGTGTGGAGACAGCCCCTGCCAGCAACCTCCTCTCCAAAGAGGCCTCAACCGAGGCCTACGCCCAGGGGAAAAGCACCAGCAGGGATGATCCTGGGGAGGCGCACGGACATGTCTGGACCCAGTCCCCGCAGCCTGCCCCTTGGTGGGGCAGTACCCCCGGAGGCCAGGAAGGTCTGGGCAAGGCTGGCCAGGGGCAGGGTCCCTGCTGGGTCCTGCCCCTGGCCTGTGAGGCCTCTGAGCACAACCGGCCCTCTCCCACTGGAAGACCTCCCCAGCTGCCTCCAAAATCCTGTTTGCAAACACTCCCGCCCGCTGTTCACGCCAGGCTCGCACAATGCTCCCAAGCCCGGGAGAAAAGCGCTTCGGGGTGGTGCTCTCTCCGGGCCCTTGCCCCTGAGCCTGGGGGCCAGGCAGTGGGTCCACACTCCCAGACCAAGGCAGAACCACATGCACACGTCTGTTCCTGACCCCTGCACCGGCAGAGAGCTCTGGGGAGCCAGAGTCTGTCAGGCAGGTGCTGGGCTGGCCGCCTGTGTGGGAAGGGGCAGAGCCGACCTAGCGGCAAGTTGGGCCTCTTCCTCTCCCTGCTGCCCTGAGGCTGCTGGGCCAAAGAGGTCTTGGGCATCCAGCCCCTTGCTGGTCCCTTCCCGCTGACGAGGCCCTCTGAGCTCCAGCACCTTGCAGTGTGGAGACAGCCCCTGCCAGCAACCTCCTCTCCAAGGAGGCATCAACCGAGGCCTATGCCCAGGGGAAAGGCACCAGCGGGGATGAGCCTGGGGAGGCGCCCAGGCATGTCTGAACCCAGTCCCCGCAGCTTGCCCCTTGGTGGGGCAGTACCCCCGGAGGCCAGGAAGGTCTGTGCAAGGCTGCCAGGGGTGGGACAGCGCTGGGTCCTGCCCCTGGCCTGTGGGACGTCTGAGCACAACCGGCACTCGCCCGGCTGCCTCCAAAGGCCGGTTTGCAAGCACTCCCGCCCGCTGTTCCCGCCACGCACGCACAATGCTCCCAAGCCCGGGAGAAAAGCGCTTCGGGGTGGTGCTCTCTCCGGGCCCTTGCCCCTAAGCCTGCGGGCCAGGCAGTTGGAACACACTCCCAGGCCAAGACAGAACGACATGAACACGTCTGTTCCTGCCCCCTACACCGGCAGAGAGCTCGGGGGAGCCAGAGTCTCTCAGGCAGGTGCTGGGCTGGCCGCCTGTGTGGGAAGGGGCAGAGCCGACCTAGGGGCAAGTTGGGCCTCTTGCTCTCCCTGCTGCCCTGAGGCTGCTGGGCCAAAGACTTCTTGGGCATCCAGCCCTTTGCTGGTCCCTTCCCTCTGACGAATCCCTCTGAGCTCCAGCACCTTGCAGTGTGGAGACAGCACCTGCCAGCAATCTCCTCTCCAAGGAGGCCTCAACCGAGGCCTAGGCCCAGGGGAAAGGCACCAGCGGGGATGAGCCTGGGGAGGCGCCCGAGCATGTCTGGACCCAGTCCCCGCAGCCTGCCCCTTGGTGGGGCAGTACCCCTGGAGGCCAGGAAGGTCTGGGAAAGGCTGGCCAGGGGCAGGGGACCTGCTGGGTCCTGCCCCTGGCCTGTGGGACCTCTGAGCACAACCGGCCCTCTCCCACTGGAAGACCTCCCCGGCTGCCTCCAAAGTCCTGTTTGCCAACACTCCCACCCACTGTTCACGCCAGACTTGCACAATGCTCCCAAGCCCGGGAGAAAAGCGCTTCGGGGTGGTGCTCTCTCCGGGCCCTTGCCCCTGAGCCTGGGGGCAAGGCATGGGGAACACACTCCCAGGCCAAGGCAGAACCACATGCCCACGTCTGTTCCTGTCCCCTGCACCGGCAGAGAGCTTGGGGGAGCCAGAGTCTGTCAGGCAGCTGCTGGGTTGGCCGCCTGTGTGGGAAGGGGCAGAGCCGCCCTAGGGGCAAGTTGGGCCTCTTGCTCTCCCTGCTGCCCTGAGGCTGCTGGGCCACAGACGTCTTGGGCATCCAGCCCCTTACTGGTCCCTTCCCTCTGACGAGGCCCTCTGAGCTCCAGCACCTTGCAGTGTGGAGACAGCCCCTGCCAGCAACCTCCTCTCCAAGGAGGCCTCAACCGAGGCCTAGGCCCAGGGGAAAGGCACCAGCGGGGATGAGCCTGGGGAGGCGCCCGGGGATGTCTGGACCCAGTCCCCGCAGCCTGCTCCCTGGTGGGGCAGTTCCCCCGGAGGCCAGGAAGGTCTGGGCAAGGCTGGCCAGGGTCAGGGGCCCTGCTGGGTCCTGCCCCTGGCCTGTGGGGCCTCTGAGCACAACCGGCCCTCTCCCACTGGAAGACCTCCCCGGCTGCCTCCAAAGTCCTGTTTGCAAGCACTCCCGCCCACTGTTCCCACCAGGCGCGCACAATGCTCCCAAGCCCGGGAGAAAAGCGCTTCGGGGTGGTGGTCTCTCCGGGCCCTTGCCCCTGAGCCTGGGGGCCAGGCAGGGGATCCACAGTCCCAGGCCAAGGCACAACAACATGCACACGTCTGTTCCTGCCCCCTCCACCGGCAGAGAGCTGGGGGGAGCCAGAGTCTGTCAGGCAGCTGCTGGGCTGGCCGCCTGTGTGGGAAGGGGCAGAGCCGACCTAGGGGCAAGTTGGGCCTCTTGCTCTCCCTGCTGCCCTGAGGCTGCTGGGCCAAAGAGGTCTTGGGCATCCAGCCCCTTGCTGGTCCCTTCCCTCTGACGAGGCCCTCTGAGCTCCAGCACCTTGCAGTGTGGAGACAGCCCCTGCCAGCAACCTCCTCTCCAAGGAGGCCTCAACCGAGGCCTAGGCACAGGGGAAAGGCACCAGCGGGGATGAGCCAGTGGAGGCGCACGGGCATATCAGGACCCAGACCCTGCAGCCTGCCCCTTGGTGGGGCAGTACCCCCGGAGGCCAGGAAGGTCTGGGCAAGGCTGGCCAGGGGCAGGGTCCCTGCTGGGTCCTGCCCCTGGCCTGTGGGGCCTCTGAGCACAACCGGCCCTCTCCCACTGGAAGACCTCCCCGGCTGCCTCCAAAGGCGGGTTTGCCAACACTCCCGCCCGCTGTTCCCGCCAGGCACGCACAACGCTCCCAAGGCCAGGAGAAAAGCGCTTCGGGGTGTTGCTCTCTCCGGGCCCTTGCCCCTGAGCCTGGGGTCCAGGCAGTGGGTCCACACTCCCAGACCAAGGCAGAACCACATGCACACGTCTGTTCCTGACCCCTGCACCAGCAGAGAGCTCGGGGGAGCCAGAGTCTGTCAGGCAGCTGCTGGGTTGGCTGCCTGTGTGGGAAGGGGCAGAGCCGACCTAGGGGCAAGTTGGGCCTCTTGCTCTCCCTGCTGCCCTGAGGCTGCTGGGCCAAAGACGTCTTGGGCATCCAGCCCCTTGCTGGTCCCTTCCCGCTGACGAGGCCCTCTGAGCTCCAGCACCTTGCAGTGTGGAGACAGCCCCTGCCAGCAACCTCCTCTCCAAGGAGGCCTCAAGCGAGGCCTAGGCCCAGGGGAAAGGCACCAGCGGGGATGAGCCTGGGGAGGCGCCCGGGCATCTCTGGACCCAGGCCCCGCAGCCTGCCCCTTGGTGGGGCAGTACCCCCGGAGACCAGGAAGGTCTGGGCAAGGCTGGCCAGGGGCAGGGGCCCTGCTGCGTCCTGCCCCTGGCCTATGGGGCCTCTGAGCACAACCGGCCCTCTCCCACTGGAAGACCTCCCCGGCTGCCTCCAAGGCCGGTTTGCAAGCGCTCCCGCCCACTGTTCCCAGCAGGCGTGCACAATGCTCCCAAGCCCGGGAGAAAAGCGCTTCAGGGTGGTGCTCTCTCCGGGCCCTTGCCCCTGAGCCTGGGGGCAAGGCAGGGTGTCCACACTCCCAGGACAAGGCAGAACCACATGCACACGTCTGATCTGCCCCCTGCACCGGCAGAGAGCTCGGGGGAGCCAGAGTCTGTCAGGCAGCTGCTGGGCTGGCCGCCTGTGTGGGAAGGGGCAGAGCCGACCTAGGGGCAAGTTGGGCCTCTTGCTCTCCCTGCTGCCCTGAGGCTGCTGGGCCAAAGAGGTCTTGGGCATCCAGCCCCTTGCTGGTCCCTTCCCTCTGACGAGGCCCTCTGAGCTCCAGCACCTTTCAGTGTGGAGACAGCCCCTGCCAGCAACCTCCTCTCCAAGGAGGCCTCAACCGAGGCCTAGGCCCAGGGGAAAGGCACCACCGGGGATGAGCCTGGGGAGGCGCCCGAGCATGTCTGGACCCAGTCCCCGCAGCCTGCCCCTTGGTGGGGCAGTACCCCCGGAGGCCAGGAAGGTCTGGGCAAGGCTGCCAGGGGCAGGGACACTGCTGGGTCCTGCCCCTGGCCTGTGGGGCGTCTGAGCACAACCGGCACTCTCCCGCTGGAAGACCTCCCCGTCTGCCTCGAAAGGCCGGTTTGCAAGCACTCCCGCCCGCTGTTCCCGCCAGGCACGCACAATGCTCCCAAGCCCGGGAGAAAAGCGCTTCGGGGTGGTGCTCTCTCCGGGCCCTTGCCCCTGAGCCTGGGGGCAAGGCATGGGGAACACACTCCCAGGCCAAGGCAGAACCACATACCCACGTCTGTTCCTGTCCCCTGCACCGGCAGAGAGCTTGGGGGAGCCAGAGTCTGTCAGGCAGCTGCTGGGTTGGCCGCCTGTGTGGGAAGGGGCAGAGCCGCCCTAGGGGCAAGTTGGGCCTCTTGCTCTCCCTGCTGCCCTGAGGCTGCTGGGCCAAAGACGTCTTGGGCATCCAGCCCCTTACTGGTCCCTTCCCTCTGACGAGGCCCTCTGAGCTCCAGCACCTTGCAGTGTGGAGACAGCCCCTGCCAGCAACCTCCTCTCCAAGGAGGCCTCAACCGAGGCCTAGGCCCAGGGGAAAGGCACCAGCGGGGATGAGCCAGGGGAGGCGCCCGAGCATGTCTGGACCCAGTCCCCGCAGCCTGCCCCTTGGTGGGGCAGTACCCCCGGAGGCCAGGAAGGTCTGGGTAAGACTGGCCAGGGGCAGGGGCCCTGCTGGGTCCTGCCCCTGGCCTGTGGGGCCTCTGAGCACAACCGGCCCTCTCCCACTGGAAGACCTCCCCGGCTGCCTCCAAAGGCCGGTTTGCAAGCGCTCCCAGCCACTGTTACCAGCAGGCGGGCACAATGCTCCTAAGCCCGGAAGAAAAGCGCTTCAGGGTGGTGCTCTCTCTGGGCCCTTGCCCCTGAGCCTGGGGGCAAGGCAGGGTGTCCACACTCCCAGGCCAAGGCAGAACCACATGCACACGTCTGACCTGCCCCCTGCACCGGCAGAGAGCTCGGGGGAGCCAGAGTCTGTCAGGCAGCTGCTGGGCTGGCCGCCTGTGTGGGAAGTGGCAGAGCCGACCTAGGGGCAAGTTGGGCCTCTTGCTCTCCCTGCTGCCCTGAGGCTGCTGGGCCAAAGAGGTCTTGGGCATCCAGCCCCTTGCTGGTCCCTTCCCTCTGACGAGGCCCTCTGAGCTCCAGCACCTTGCAGTGTGGAGACAGCCCCTGCCAGCAACCTCCTCTCCAAGGAGGCCTCAACCGAGGCCTAGGCCCAGGGGAAAGGCACCAGCGGGGATGAGCCTGGGGAGGCGCCCGGGCATGTCTGGACCCAGTCCCCGCAGCCTGCCCCTTGGTGGGGCAGTACCCCCGGAGGCCAGGAAGGTCTGGGCAAGGCTGGTCAGGGGCAGGGGCCCTGCTGGGTCCTGCCCCTGGCCTGTGGGGTCTCTGAGCACAACCGGCCCTCTCCCACTGGAAGAACTCCCCGGCTGCCTCCAAAGGCCAGTTTGCCAACACTCCCGCCCGCTGTTCCCGCCAGGCACGCACAATGCTCCCAAGCCCGGGAGAAAAGCGCTTCGGGGTGGTGCTCTCCTCGGGCCCTTGCCCCTGAGCCTGGGGGCCAGGCAGTTGGTCCACACTCCCAGACCAAGGCAGAACCACATGCACACGTCTGTTCCTGACCCCTGCACCGGCAGAGAGCTCGGGGGAGCCAGAATCTGTCAGGCAGCTGCTGGGCTGGCCGCCTGTGTGGGAAGGGGCAGAGCCGATCTAGGGGCAAGTTGGGCCTCTTCCTCTACCTGCTGCCCTGAGGCTGCTGGGCCAAAGAGGTCTTGGGCATCCAGCCACTTGCTGGTCCCTTCCCTCTGACGAGGCCCTCTGAGCTCCAGCACCTTGCAGTGTGGAGACAGCCCCTGCCAGCAACATCCTCTCCAAGGAGGCCTCAACCGAGGCCTAGGCCCAGGGGAAAGGCACCAGCGGGGATGAGCCTGGGGAGGCGCCCGGGCATGTCTGGACCCAGTCCCCGCAGCCTGCCCCTTGGTGGGGCAGTACCCCCGGAGGCCAGGAAGGTCTGGGCAAGGCTGGCCAGGGGCAGGGGCCCTGCTGGGTCCTCCCCATGGCCTGTGGGGCCTCTGAGCACAACCGGCCCTCTCCCACTGGAAGACCTCCCCGGCTGCCTCCAAAGGCCAGTTTGCCAACACTCCTGCCCGCTCTTCCCGCCAGGCACGCACAATGCTCCCAAGCCCGGGAGAAAAGCGCTTCGGGGTGGTGGTCTCTCCGGGCCCTTGCCCATGAGCCTGGGGGCCAGGCAGGGGATCCACAGTCCCAGGCCAAGGCACAACAACATGCACACGTCTGTTCCTGCCCCCTCCACCGGCAGAGAGCTGGGGGGAGCCAGATTCTGTCAGGCAGCTGCTGGGCTGGCCGCCTGTGTGGGAAGGGGCAGAGCCGACCTAGGGGCAAGTTGGGCCTCTTCCTCTCCCTGCTGCCCTGAGGCTGCTGGGCCAAAGAGGTCTTGGGCATCCAGCCCCTTGCTGGTCCCTTCCCTCTGACGAGGCCCTCTGAGCTCCAGCACCTTGCAGTGTGGAGACAGCCCCTGCCAGCAACCTCCTCTCCAAGGAGGCATCAACCGAGGCCTATGCCCAGGGGAAAGGCACCAGCGGGGATGAGCCTGGGGAGGTGCCCAGGCATGTCTGGACCCAGTCCCCGCAGCCTGCCCCTTGGTGGGGCAGTACCCCCGGAGGCCAGGAAGGTCTGGGCAAGGCTGGCCAGGGGCAGGGGCCCTGCTGGGTCCTGCCCCTGGCCTGTGGGGCCTCTGAGCACAACCGGCCCTCTCCCACTGGAAGAACTCCCCGGCTGACTCCAAGGGCCAGTTTGCCAACACTCCCGCCCGCTGTTCCCGCCAGGCACGCACAATGCTCCCAAGTCGGGAGAAAAGCACTTCGGGGTGGTGCTCTCCTCGGGCCCTTGCCCCTGAGCCTGGGGGCCAGGCAGTTGGTCCACACTCCCAGACCAAGGCAGAACCACATGCACACGTCTGTTCCTGACCCCTGCACCGGCAGAGAGCTCGGGGGAGCCAGAGTCTGTCAGGCAGCTGCTGGGCTGGCCGCCTGTGTGGGAAGGGGCAGAGCCGACCTAGGGGCAAGTTGGGCCTCTTGCTCTCCCTGCTGCCCTGAGGCTGCTGGGCCAAAGAGGTCTTGGGCATCCAGCCCCTTGCTGGTCCCTTCCCTCTGACGAGGCCCTCTGAGCTCTAGCACCTTGCAGTGTGGAGACAGCCCCTGCCAGCAACATCCTCTCCAAGGAGGCCTCAACCGAGGCCTAGGCCCAGGGGAAAGGCACCAGCGGGGATGAGCCTGGGGAGGCGCCCGGGCATGTCTGGACCCAGTCCCCGCAGCCTGCCCCTTGGTGGGGCAGTACCCCCGGAGGCCAGGAAGATCTGGGCAAGGCTGGCCAGGGGCAGGGGCCCTGCTGGGTCCTCCGCATGGCCTGTGGGGCCTCTGAGCACAACCGGCCCTCTCCCACTGGAAGACCTCCCCGGCTGCCTCCAAAGGCCAGTTTGCCAACACTCCTGCCCGCTCTTCCCGCCAGGCACGCACAATGCTCCCAAGCCCGGGAGAAAAGCGCTTCGGGGTGGTGCTCTCTCCGGGCCCTTGCCCCTGAGCCTGTGGGCAAGGCAGGGGGAACACACTCCCAGACCAAGGCAGAAACACATGCACACGTCTGTTCCTGTCCCCTGCACTGGCAGAGAGCTCGGGGGAGCCAGAGTCTCTCAGGCAGGTGCTGGGCTGGCCGCCTGTGTGGGAAGGGGCAGAGCCGACCTAGGGGCAAGTTGGGCCTCTTGCTCTCCCTGCTGCCCTGAGGCTGCAGGGCCAAAGACGTCTTGGGCATCCAGCCCCTTACTGGTCCCTTCCCTCTGACGAGGCCCTCTGAGCTCCAGCACCTTGCAGTGTGGAGACAGCCCCTGCCAGCAATCTCCTCTCCAAGGAGGCCTCAACCGAGGCCTAGGCCCAGGGGAAAGGCACCAGCGGGGTTGAGCCAGGGGAGGCGCCCGGGCATGTCTGGACCCTGTCCCCGCAGCCTGCCCCTTGGTGGGGCAGTACCCCCGGAGGCCAGGAAGGTCTGGGCAAGGCTGGCCAGGGGCAGGGGCCCTGCTGGGTCCTGCCCCTGGCCTGTGGGGCCTCTGAGCACAACCGGCCCTCTCCCACTGGAAGACCTCCCCGGCTGCCTCCAAAGGCCGGTTTGCAAGCACTCCCGCCCACTGTTCCCGCCAGGCGCGCACAATGCTCCCAAGCCCGGGAGAAAAGCGCTTCGGGGTGGTGGTCTCTCCGGGCCCTTGCCCCTGAGCCTGGGGGCCAGGCAGGGGATCCACAGTCCCAGGCCAAGGCACAACAACATGCACACGTCTGTTCCTGCCCCCTCCACCGGCAGAGAGCTGGGGGGAGCCAGAGTCTGTCAGGCAGCTGCTGGGCTGGCCGCCTGTGTGGGAAGGGGCAGAGCCGACCTAGGGGCAAGTTGGGCCTCTTGCTCTCCCTGCTGCCCTGAGGCTGCTGGGCCAAAGAGGTCTTGGGCATCCAGCCCCTTGCTGGTCCCTTCCCTCTGACGAGGCCCTCTGAGCTCCAGCACCTTGCAGTGTGGAGACAGCCCCTGCCAGCAACCTCCTCTCCAAGGAGGCCTCAACCGAGGCCTAGGCACAGGGGAAAGGCACCAGCGGGGATGAGCCAGTGGAGGCGCACGGGCATATCAGGACCCAGTCCCTGCAGCCTGCCCCTTGGTGGGGCAGTACCCCCGGAGGCCAGGAAGGTCTGGGCAAGGCTGGCCAGGGGCAGGGTCCCTGCTGGGTCCTGCCCCTGGCCTGTGGGGCCTCTGAGCACAACCGGCCCTCTCCCACTGGAAGACCTCCCCGGCTGCCTCCAAAGGCGGGTTTGCCAACACTCCCGCCCGCTGTTCCGCCAGGCACGCACAACGCTCCCAAGGCCAGGAGAAAAGCGCTTCGGGGTGTTGCTCTCTCCGGGCCCTTGCCCCTGAGCCTGGGGTCCAGGCAGTGGGTCCACACTCCCAGACCAAGGCAGAACCACATGCACACGTCTGTTCCTGACCCCTGCACCGGCAGAGAGCTCGGGGGAGCCATAGTCTGTCAGGCAGCTGCTGGGTTGGCTGCCTGTGTGGGAAGGGGCAGAGCCGACCTAGGGGCAAGTTGGGCCTCTTGCTCTCCCTGCTGCCCTGAGGCTGCTGGGCCAAAGAGGTCTTGGGCATCCAGCCCCTTGCTGGTCCCTTCCCGCTGACGAGGCCCTCTGAGCTCCAGCACCTTGCAGTGTGGAGACAGCCCCTGCCAGCAACCTCCTCTCCAAGGAGGCATCAACCGAGGCCTATGCCCAGGGGAAAGGCACCAGCGGGGATGAGCCTGGGGAGGCGAACAGGCATGTCTGGACCCAGTCCCCGCAGCCTGCCCCTTGGTGGGGCAGTACCCCCGGAGGCCAGGAAGGTCTGGGCAAGGCTGGCCAGGGGCAGGGGACCTGCTGGGTCCTGCCCCTGGCCTGTGAGGCCTCTGAGCACAACCGGCCCTCTCCCACTGGAAGACCTCCACGGCTGCCTCCAAGTCCTGTTTGTAAACACTCCCGCCCGCTGTTCACGCCAGGCTCGCACAATGCTCCCAAGCCCGTGAGGAAAGCGCTTCGGGGTGGTGCTCTCTCCGGGCCCTTGCCCCTGAGCCTGGGGGCAAGGCAGGGGGAACACACTCCCAGGCCAAGGCAGAACCTCATGCCCACGTCTGTTCCTGTCCCCTGCACCGGCAGAGAGCTTGGGGGAGCCAGAGTCTGTCAGGCAGCTGCTGGGTTGGCCGCCTGTGTGGGAAGGGGCAGAGCCGCCCTAGGGGCAAGTTGGGCCTCTTGCTCTCCCTGCTGCCCTGAGGCTGCTGGGCCAAAGATGTCTTGGGCATCCAGCCCCTTACTGGTCCCTTCCCTCTGACGAGGCCCTCTGAGCTCCAGCACCTTGCAGTGTGGAGACAGCCCCTGCCAGCAACCTCCTCTCCAAGGAGGCCTCAACCGAGGCCTAGGCCCAGGGGAAAGGCACCAGCGGGGATGAGCCTGGGGAGGCGCCCGGGCATGTCTGGACCCAGGCCCCGCAGCCTGCCCCTTGGTGGGGCAGTACCCCCGGAGGCCAGGAAGGTCTGGGCAAGGCTGGCCAGGGGCAGGGGCCCTGCTGCGTCCTGCCCCTGGCCTGTGGGGCCTCTGAGCACAACCGGCCCTCTCCCACTGGAAGACCTCCCCGGCTGCCTCCAAAGGCCGGTTTGCCAACACACCCGCCCGCTGTTCCCGCCAGGCATGCACAATGCTCCCAAGCCCGGGAGAAAAGCGCTTCGGGGTGTTGCCCTCTCCGGGCCCTTGCCCCTGAGCCTGGGGTCCAGGCAGTGGGTCCACACTCCCAGACCAAGGCAGAACCACATGCACTCGTCTGTTCCTGACCCCTGCACCGGCAGAGAGCTCGGGGGAGCCAGAGTCTGTCAGGCAGCTGCTGGGTTGGCTGCCTGTGTGGGAAGGGGCAGAGCCGACCTAGGGGCAAGTTGGGCCTCTTCCTCTCCCTGCTGCCCTGAGGCTGCTGGGCCAAAGACGTCTTGGGCATCCAGCCCCTTACTGGTCCCTTCCCTCTGACGAGGCCCTCTGAGCTCCAGCACCTTGCAGTGTGGAGACAGCCCCTGCCAGCAACCTCCTCTCCAAGGAGGCCTCAACCGAGGCCTAGGCCCAGGGGAAAGGCACCAGCGGGGATGAGCCAGTGGAGGCGCAAGGGCATGTCTGGACCCAGTCCCCGCAGCCTGCCCCTTGGTGGGGCAGTACCCCCGGAGGCCAGGAAGGTCTGTGCAAGGCTGCCAGGGGCAGGGACAGCGCTGGGTCCTGCCCCTGGCCTGTGGGACGTCTGAGCACAACCGGCACTCTCCCGCTGGAAGACCTCCCCGTCTGCCTCGAAAGGCCGGTTTGCAAGCACTCCCGCCCGCTGTTCCCGCCAGGCACGCACAATGCTCCCAAGCCCGGTAGAAAAGCGCTTCGGGGTGGTGCTCTCTCCGGGCCCTTGCCCCTAAGCCTGCGGGCCAGGCAGGGGGAACACACTCCCAGGCCAAGACAGAACGACATGAACACGTCTGTTCCTGACCCCTACACCGGCAGAGAGCTCGGGGGAGCCAGAGTCTCTCAGGCAGGTGCTGGGCTGGCCGTCTGTGTGGGAAGGGGCAGAGCCGACCTAGGGGCAAGTTGGGCCTCTTGCTCTCCCTGCTGCCCTGAGGCTGCTGGGCCAAAGACGTCTTGGGCATCCAGCCCTTTGCTGGTCCCTTCCCTCTGACGAGGCCCTCTGAGCTCCAGCACCTTGCAGTGTGGAGACAGCACCTGCCAGCAATCTCCTCTCCAAGGAGGCCTCAACCGAGGCCTAGGCCCAGGGGAAAGGCACCAGCGGGGATGAGCCTGGGGAGGCGCCCGGGGATGTCTGGACCCAGTCCCCGCAGCCTGCCCCTTGGTGGGGCAGTACACCTGGAGGCCAGGAAGGTCTGGGCAAGGCTGACCAGGGGCAGGGGACCTGCTGGGTCCTGCCCCTGGCCTGTGGGGCCTCTGAGCACAACCGGCCCTCTCCCACTGGAAGACCACCCCGGCTGCCTCCAAAGGCCGTTTTGCACGCACTCCCGCCCACTGTTCCCACCAAGCGCGCACAATGCTCCCATCCCGGGAGAAAAGCGCTTCGGGGTCGTGCTCTCTCCGGGCCCTTGCCCCTGAGACTGGGGGCCAGGCAGGGGGTCCACACTCCCAGGCCAAGGCAGAACCACATGCACACGTCTGTTCCTGACCCCTGCACCGGCAGAGAGCTCGGGGGAGCCAGAGTCTGTCAGGCAGCTGCTGGGCTGGCCGCCTTTGTGGGAAGGGGCAGAGCCGCCCTAGGGGCAAGTTGGGCCTCTTGCTCTCCCTGCTGCCCTGAGGCTGCTGGGCCAAAGAGGTCTTGGGCATCCAGCCCTTTGCTTGTCCCTTCCCTCTGACGAGGCCCTCTGAGCTCCAGCACCTTGCAGTGTGGAGACAGCCCCTGCCAGCAACCTCCTCTCCAAGGAGGCCTCAACCGAGACCTAGGACCAGGGGAAAGGCACCAGCGGGGATGAGCCTGGGGAGGCGCCCAGGCATGTCTGGACCCAGTCCCCGCAGCCTGCCCCTTGGTGGGGCAGTACCCCCGGAGGCCAG
The DNA here is from genome assembly GCF_033118175.1 of Dama dama. Taxonomy (NCBI): domain Eukaryota; kingdom Metazoa; phylum Chordata; class Mammalia; order Artiodactyla; family Cervidae; genus Dama; species Dama dama. Next base: position 203,792 of record NW_026871029.1, on the reverse strand, counting down.
GAAGGTCTGGGAAAGGCTGGCCAGGGGCAGGGGACCTGCTGGGTCCTGCCCCTGGCCTGTGGGGCCTCTGAGCACAACCGGCCCTCTCCCACTGGAAGACCTCCCCGGCTGCCTCCAAAGGCCGGTTTGCAAGCGCTCCCGGCCACTGTTACCAGCAGGCGGGCACAATGCTCCTAAGCCCGGAAGAAAAGCGCTTCAGGGTGGTGCTCTCTCTGGGCCCTTGCCCCTGAGCCTGGGGGCAAGTCAGGGTGTCCACACTCCCAGGCCAAGGCCGAACCACATGCACACGTCTGACCTGCCCCCTGCACCGGCAGAGAGCTCGGGGGAGCCAGAGTCTGTCAGGCAGCTGCTGGGCTGGCCGCCTGTGTGGGAAGTGGCAGAGCCGACCTAGGGGCAAGTTGGGCCTCTTGCTCTCCCTGCTGCCCTGAGGCTGCTGGGCCAAAGAGGTCTTGGGCATCCAGCCCCTTGCTGGTCCCTTCCCTCTGACGAGGCCCTCTGAGCTCCAGCACCTTGCAGTGTGGAGACAGCCCCTGCCAGCAACCTCCTCTCCAAGGAGGCCTCAACCGAGGCCTAGGCCCAGGGGAAAGGCACCAGCGGGGATGAGCCTGGGGAGGCGCCCGGGCATGTCTGGACCCAGTCCCCGCAGCCTGCCCCTTGGTGGGGCAGTACCCCCGGAGGCCAGGAAGGTCTGGGCAAGGCTGGCCAGGGGCAGGGGCCCTGCTGGGTCCTGCCCCTGGCCTGTGGGGCCTCTGAGCACAACCGGCCCTCTCCCACTGGAAGAACTCCCCGGCTGCCTCCAAAGGCCAGTTTGCCAACACTCCCGCCCGCTGTTCCCGCCAGGCACGCACAATGCTACCAAGCCCGGGAGAAAAGCACTTCGGTGTGGTGCTCTCCTCGGGCCCTTGCCCCTGAGCCTGGGGGCCAGGCAGTTGGTCCACACTCCCAGACCAAGGCAGAACCACATGCACACGTCTGTTCCTGACCCCTGCACCGGCAGAGAGCTCGGGGGAGCCAGAGTCTGTCAGGCAGCTGCTGGGCTGGCCGCCTGTGTGGGAAGGGGCAGAGCCGACCTAGGGGCAAGTTGGGCCTCTTCCTCTCCCTGCTGCCCTGAGGCTGCTGGGCCAAAGAGGTCTTGGGCATCCAGCCCCTTGCTGGTCCCTTCCCTCTGACGAGGCCCTCTGAGCTCCAGCACCTTGCAGTGTGGAGACGGCCCCTGCCAGCAACCTCCTCTCCAATGAGGCCTCAACCGAGGCCTAGGCCCAGGGGAAAGGCACCAGCGGGGATGAGCCTGGGGAGGCGCCCGGGCATGTCTGGACCCAGTCCCCGCAGCCTGCCCCTTGGTGGGGCAGTACCCCCGGAGGCCAGGAAGGTCTGTGCAAGGCTGCCAGGGGCAGGGACAGCGCTGGGTCCTGCCCCTGGCCTGTGGGACGTCTGAGCACAACCGGCCTCTCCCGCTGGAAGACCTCCCCGTCTGCCTCGAAAGGCCGGTTTGCAAGCACTCCCGCCCGCTGTTCCCGCCAGGCACGCACAATGCTCCCAAGCCCGGTAGGAAAGCGCTTCGGGGTGGTGCTCTCTCCGGGCCCTTGCCCCTAAGCCTGCGGGCCAGGCAGGGGGAACACACTCCCAGGCCAAGACAGAACGACATGAACACGTCTGTTCCTGCCCCCTACACCGGCAGAGAGCTCGGGGGAGCCAGAGTCTCTCAGGCAGGTGCTGGGCTGGCCGCCTGTGTGGGAAGGGGCAGAGCCGACCTAGGGGCAAGTTGGGCCTCTTGCTCTCCCTGCTGCCCTGAGGCTGCTGGGCCAAAGACGTCTTGGGCATCCAGCCCTTTGCTGGTCCCTTCCCTCTGACGAGGCACTCTGAGCTCCAGCACCTTGCAGTGTGGAGACAGCACCTGCCAGCAATCTCCTCTCCAAGGAGGCCTCAACCGAGGCCTAGGCCCAGGGGAAAGGCACCAGCGGGGATGAGCCTGGAGAGGCGCCCGGGCATGTCTGGACCCAGTCCCCGCAGCCTGCCCCTTGGTGGGGCAGTACCCCTGGAGGCCAGGAAGGTCTGGGCAAGGCTGACCAGGGGCAGGGGACCTGCTGGGTCCTGCCCCTGGCCTGTGGGGCCTCTGAGCACAACCGGCCCTCTCCCACTGGAAGACCTCCCCGGCTGCCTCCAAAGGCCGTTTTGCACGCACTCCCGCCCACTGTTCCCACCAAGCGCGCACAATGCTCCCATCCCGGGAGAAAAGCGCTTCGGGGTGGTGCTCTCTCCGGGCCCTTGCCCCTGAGACTGGGGGCCAGGCAGGGGGTCCACACTCCCAGGCCAAGGCAGAACCACATGCACACGTCTGTTCCTGACCCCTGCACCGGCAGAGAGCTCGGGGGAGCCAGAGTCTGTCAGGCAGCTGCTGGGCCGGCCACCTTTGTGTGAAGGGGCAGAGCCGACCTAGGGGCAAGTTGGGCCTCTTGCTCTCCCTGCTGCCCTGAGGCTGCTGGGCCAAAGAGGTCTTGGGCATCCAGCCCTTTGCTTGTCCCTTCCCTCTGACGAGGCCCTCTGAGCTCCAGCACCTTGCAGTGTGGAGACAGTCCCTGCCAGCAACCTCCTCTCCAAGGAGGCCTCAACCGAGACCTAGGACCAGGGGAAAGGCACCAGCGGGGATGAGCCTGGGGAGGCGCCCAGGCATGTCTGGACCCAGTCCCCGCAGCCTGCCCCTTGGTGGGGCAGTACCCCCAGAGACCAGGAAGGTCTGGGAAAGGCTGGCCAGGGGCAGGGGACCTGCTGGGTCCTGCCCCTGGCCTGTGGGGCCTCTGAGCACAAGCGGCCCTCTCCCACTGGAAGACCTCCCCGGCTGCCTCCAAAGTCCTGTTTGCCAACACTCCCACCCGCTGTTCACGCCAGACTTGCACAATGCTCCCAAGCCCGGGAGAAAAGCGCTTCGGGGTGGTGCTCTCTCCGGGCCCTTGCCCCTGAGCCTGGGGGCAAGGCATGGGGAACACACTCCCAGGCCAAGGCAGAACCACATGCCCACGTCTGTTCCTGTCCCCTGCACCGGCAGAGAGCTTGGGGGAGCCAGAGTCTGTCAGGCAGCTGCTGGGTTGGCTGCCTGTGTGGGAAGGGGCAGAGCCGACCTAGGGGCAAGTTGGGCCTCTTGCTCTCCCTGCTGCCCTGAGGCTGCTGGGCCAAAGAGGTCTTGGGCATCCAGCCCCTTGCTGGTCCCTTCCCTCTGACGAGGCCCTCTGAGCTCCAGCACCTTGCAGTGTGGAGACAGCCCCTGCCAGCAACCTCCTCTCCAAGGAGGCATCAACCGCGGCCTATGCCCAGGGGAAAGGCACCAGCGGGGATGAGCCTGGGGAGGCGCCCAGGCATGTCTGGACCCAGTCCCCGCAGCCTGCCCCTTGGTGGGGCAGTACCCCCGGAGGCCAGGAAGGTCTGGGCAAGGCTGGCCAGGGGCAGGGGCCCTGCTGGGTCCTGCCCCTGGCCTGTGGGGCCTCTGAGCACAACCGGCCCTCTCCCACTGGAAGAACTCCCCGGCTGACTCCAAAGGTCAGTTTGCCAACACTCCCGCCCGCTGTTCCCGCCAGGCACGCACAATGCTCCCAAGCCCGGGAGAAAAGCACTTCGGGGTGGTGCTCTCCTCGGGCCCTTGCCCCTGAGCCTGGGAGCCAGGCAGCTGGTCCACACTCCCAGACCAAGGCAGAACCACATGCACACGTCTGTTCCTGACCCCTGCACCGGCAGAGAGCTCGGGGGAGCCAGAGTCTGTCAGGCAGCTGCTGGGCTGGCCGCCTGTGTGGGAAGGGGCAGAGCCGACCTAGGGGCAAGTTGGGCCTCTTCCTCTCCCTGCTGCCCTGAGGCTGCTGGGCCAAAGAGGTCTTGGGCATCCAGCCCCTTGCTGGTCCCTTCCCTCTGACGAGGCCCTCTGAGCTCTAGCACCTTGCAGTGTGGAGACAGCCCCTGCCAGCAACATCCTCACCAAGGAGGCCTCAACCGAGGCCTAGGCCCAGGGGAAAGGCACCAGCGGGGATGAGCCTGGGGAGGCGCCCGGGCATGTCTGGACCCAGTCCCCGCAGCCTGCCCCTTGGTGGGGCAGTACCCCCGGAGGCCAGGAAGATCTGGGCAAGGCTGGCCAGGGGCAGGGGCCCTGCTGGGTCCTCCCCATGGCCTGTGGGGCCTCTGAGCACAACCGGCCCTCTCCCACTGGAAGACCTCCCCGGCTGCCTCCAAAGGCCGGTTTGCAAGCGCTCCCGCCCACTGTTCCCAGCAGGCGTGCACAATGCTCCCAAGCCCGGGAGAAAAGCGCTTCAGGGTGGTGCTCTCTCCGGGCCCTTGCCCCTGAGCCTGGGGTCAAGGCACGGTGTCCACACTCCCAGGCCAAGTCAGAACCACATGCCCACGTCTGTTCCTGCCCCCTGCACCGGCAGAGAGCTCGGGGGAGCCAGAGTCTGTCAGGCAGCTGCTGGGCTGGCCGCCTGTGTGGGAAGGGGCAGAGCCGACCTAGGGGCAAGTTGGGCCTCTTGCTCTCCCTGCTGCCCTGAGGCTGCTGGGCCAAAGAGGTCTTGGGCATCCATCCCGTTGCTGGTCCCTTCCCTCTGACGAGGCCCTCTGAGCTCCAGCACCTTGCAGTGTGGAGACAGCCCCTGCCAGCAACCTCCTCTCCAAGGAGGCCTCAACCGAGGCCTAGGCCCAGGGGAAAGGCACCAGCGGGGATGAGCCTGGGGAGGCGCCCGGGCATGTCTGGGCCCATTCCCCGCAGCCTACCCCTTGGTGGGGCTGTAACCCCGGAGGCAGGAAGGTCTGGGCAAGGCTGGCCAGGGGCAGGGGCCCTGCTGGGTCCTGCCCCTGGCCTGTGGGGCCTCTGAGCACAACCGGCCCTCTCCCACTGGAAGACCTCCCCGGCTGCCTCCAAAGGCCGGTTTGCAAGCACTCCCGCCCACTGTTCCCACCAAGCGTGCACAATTCTCCCAAGCCCGGGGGAAAGCGCTTCGGGGTGGTGCTCTCTCCGGGCCCTTGCCCCTGAACCTGGGGGCCAGGCAGTTGGTCCACACTCGGAGACCAAGGCAGAACCACATGCACACGTCTGTTCCTGACCCCTGCACCGGCAGAGAGCTCGGGGGAGCCAGAGTCTGTCAGGCAGCTGCTGGGCTGGCCGCCTGTGTGGGAAGGGGCAGAGCCGACCTAGGGGCAAGTTGGGCCTCTTCCTCTCCCTGCTGCCCTGAGGCTGCTGGGCCAAAGAGGTCTTGGGCATCCAGCCCCTTGCTGGTCCCTTCCCTCTGATGAGGCCCTCTGAGCTCCAGCACCTTGCAGTGTGGAGACAGCCCCTGCCAGCAACCTCCTCTCCAAGGAGGCCTCAACCGAGGCCTAGGCCTAGGGGAAAGGCACCAGCGGGGATGAGCCTGGGGAGGCGCCCGGCCATGTCTGGACCCAGTCCTCGCAGCCTGCCCCTTGGTGGGGCAGTACCCCCGGAAGACAGGAAGGTCTCAGCAAGGCTGCCAGGGGCAGGGACACTGCTGGGTCCTGCCCCTGGCCTGTTGGGCGTCTGAGCACAACCGGCACTCTCCCGCTGGAAGACCTCTCCGTCTGCCTCCAAAAGACGGTTTGGAAGCACTCCCACCCGCTGTTCCCCCAGGCACGCACAATGCTCCCAAGCCCGGGAGAAAAGCGCTTCGGGGTGGTGCTCTCTCCGGGCCCTTGCCCCTGAGCCTGGGGCCAGGCAGGGGGAACACACTCCCAGGCCAATGGAGAACGACATGCACACGTCTGTTCCTGCCCCCTACACCGGCAGAGAGCTCGGGGGAGCCAGAGACTGCCAGGCTGCGGCTGGGCTGGCTGCCTGTGTGGGACGGGGCAGAGCCGACCTAGGGGCAAGTTGGGCCTCTTGCTCTCCCTGCTGCCCTGAGGCTGCTGGGTCAAAGAGGTCTTGGGCATCCAGCCCTTTGCTGGTGCCTTCCCTCTGACGAGGCCCTCTGAGCTCCAGCACCTTGCAGTGTGGAGACAGCCCCTGCCAGCAACCTCCTCTCCAAAGAGGCCTCAACCGAGGACTACACCCAGGGGAAAGGCACCAGCGGGGATGATCCTGGGGAGGCGCACGGACATGTCTGGACCCAGTCTCCGCAGCCTGCCCCTTGGTGGGGCAGTACCCCCGGAGGCCAGGAAGGTCTGGGCAAGTCTGGCCAGGGGCTGGGGCCCTGCTGGGTCCTGACCCTGGCCTGTGGGGCCTCTGAGCACAACCGGCCCTCTCCCACTGGAAGACCTCCCCGGCTGCCTCCAAAGTCCTGTTTGCAAACACTCCCGCCCGCTGTTCACGTCAGGCTCGCACAATGCTCCCAAGCCCGGGAGAAAAGGACTTCGGAGTGGTGCTCTCTCCGGGCCCTTCCCCTGAGCCTGGGGGCAAGGCAGGGGGAACACACTCCCAGGCCAAGGCAGAACCACATGCCCACGTCTGTTCCTGTCCCCTGCACCGGCAGAGAGCTTGGGGGAGCCAGAGTCTGTCAGGCAGGTGCTCGGTTGGCCGCCTCTGTGGGAAGGGGCAGAGCCGACCTAGGGGCAAGTTGGGCCTCTTGCTCTCCCTGCTGCCCTGAGGCTGCTGGGCCAAAGACGTCTTGGGCATCCAGCCCCTCGCTGGTCCCTTCACTCTGACGAGGCCCTCTGAGCTCCAGCACCTTGCAGTGTGGAGACAGCCCCTGCCAGCAACCTCCTCTCCAAGGAGGCCTCAACCGAGGCCTAGGCCCAGGGGAAAGGCACCAGAGGGGATGAGCCAGGGGAGGCGCCCGAGCATGTCTGGACCCAGTTCCCGCAGCCTGCCCCTTGGTGGGGCAGTACCCCCGGAGCCCAGGAAGGGCTGGGCAAGGCTGGCCAGGGGCAGGGGCCCTGCTGGGTCCTGCCCCTGGCCTGTGGGGCCTCTGAGCACAACCGGCCCTCTCCCACTGATAGACCTCCGCTGCTGCCTCCAAAGGCCGGTTTGCAAGCGCACCCGCCCACTGTTCCCAGCAGGCGTGCACAATGCTCCTAAGCCCGGGAGAAAAGCGCTTCAGGGTGGTGCTCTCTCTGGGCCCTTGCCCCTGAGCCTGGGGGCAAGGCAGGGTGTCCACACTCCCAGGCCAAGGCAGAACCACATGCACACGTCTGATCTGCCCCCTTCACCGGCAGAGAGCTCGGGGGAGCCAGAGTCTGTCAGGCAGCTGCTGGGCTGGCCGCCTGTGTGGGAAGTGGCAGAGCCGACCTATGGGCAAGTTGGGCCTCTTGCCCTCCCTGCTGCCCTGAGGCTGCTGGGCCAAAGAGGTCTTGGGCATCCAACCCCTTGCTGGTCCCTTCCCTCTGACGAGGCCCTCTGAGCTCCAGCACCTTGCAGTGTGGAGACAGCCCCTGCCAGCAACCTCCTCTCCAAGGAGGCCTCAACCGAGGCCTAGGCCCAGGGGAAAGGCACCAGCGGGGATGAGCCTGGGGAGGCGCCCGGGCATGTCTGGACCCAGTCCCCACAGCCTGCCCCTTGGTGGGGCAGTACCCCCGGAGGCGAGGAAGGTCTGGGAAAGGCTGGCCAGGAGCAGGGGACCTGCTGGGTCCTGCCCCTGGCCTGTGGGGCCTCTGAGCACAACCGGCCCTCTCCCACTGGAAGACGTCCCCGGCTGCCTCCAAAGGCCGGTTTGCAAGCACTCCCGCCCACTGTTCCAACCAAGGGCGCACAACGCTCCCAAGCCCGGGAGAAAATCGCCGCGGGGTGGTGCTCTCTCCGGGCCCTTTCCCCTGAGCCTGGGGGCCAGGCAGGGGGTCCACACTCCCAGGCCAAGGCAGAACGACATGCACACGTCTGTTCCTGCCCCATGCACCGGCAGAGAGCTCGGGGGAGCCAGAGTCTGTCAGGCAGCTGCTGGGCTGGCCGCCTGTGTGGGACGGGGCAGAGCCGACCTAGGGGCAAGTTGGGCCTCTTGCTCTCCCTGCTGCCCTGAGGCTGCTGGGCCAAAGAGGTCTTGGGCATCCAGCCCCTTGCTTGTCCCTTCCCTCTGACGAGGCCCTCTGAGCTCCAGCACCTTGCAGTGTGGAGACAGCCCCTGCCAGCAACCTCCTCTCTAAGGAGGCCTCAACCGAGGCCTAGGACCAGGGGAAAGGCACCAGCGGGGATGAGCCTGGGGAGGCGCCCGGGCATGTCTGGACCCAGTCCCCACAGCCTGCCCCTTGGTGGGGCAGTACCCCCGGAGGCCAGGAAGGTCTGGGCAAGGCTGGCCACGGGCAGCGGCCCTGCTGGGTCCTGCCCCTGGCCTGTGGGGCCTCTGAGAACAACTGGCACTCTCCCGCTGGAAGACCTCCCCGGCTGCCTCCAAAGGCTGGTTTGCAAGCACTCAATCCCGCTGTTCACGCCAGCTGCGCACAATGCTCCCAAGCCCGGGAGAAAAGCATTTTGGGGTGGTGCTCACTCCGGGCTTTGGAAGACCTCCCCGGCTGCCTCCAAGGCCGGTTTGCAAGCACTTCTGCCTGCTGTTCCCGCCACCCGCGCACAATGCTCCCAAGCCCGGGAGAAAAGCGTTTCGGGGTGGTGTTCTCTCTGGACCCAAGAAAGACCTCCCGGGCTGCCCCCAAATGCCGGTTTGCAAGCACTCCCACTCACTGTTCCCGCCATCCGTGCAAATGCTCCAAGCCCAGGAGAAAAGCCCTTCAGGGTGGTGCTCTCTCCCGGCCCTTGGAAGACCTCCCCGGCTGCCTCCAAAGGCTGGATTTCAAGTACTCCCTCCCGCTGTCCCGCCAGCCGCACACAATGCTCCCAATCATGGGAGAAAAGTGCTTCGGGGTGGTGCTCTCTACGGGCCCTTGGAAGACCTCCCCGTTTGTCTCCAAAGGCCGGTTTGCAAGCACTCATGCCCGCTGTTCCCGCCAGCCGCGCACAATGCTCCCAAGCCTAGGAGAAAAGCGCTTCGGGGTGGTGCTCTCTCCCGGCCCTTGGAAGACCTCCCCGGCTGCCTCCAAAGGCCGGTTTGCAAGCACTCAATCCCGCTGTTCCCGCCAGCCGCGCACAATGCTCCCAAGCCCGGGAGAAAAGCGCTTCGGGGTGGTGCTCTCTCCCGGCCCTTGGAAGACCTCCCAGGCTGCCTCCAAAGGCTGGTTTTCAAGAACTCCCTCCCGCTGACCCGCCAGCCGCACACAATGCTCCCAAGCCCGGGAGAAAAGCATTTTGAGGTGGTCTCTCTCCGGGCCCTTGGAAGACTCCCCGGCTGCCTCTAAAGGCCGGTTTGCAAGCACTCATGTCCTCTGTTCCCGACAGCCGCGAACAATGCTCCCAATTCCGTGAGAAAAGTGCTTCGGGATGGTGCTCTCTCCGGGCCCTTGGAAGACCTCCCAAGCTGCCTCCAAAGGCCGGTTTGCAAGCACTCCCGCCCGCTGTTCCCGCCAGCCTCGCACAATGCTCCCAAGACCGGGAGAAAAGCGCTTCGGGGTGGTGTTCTCTCCGTGCCAATGGAGGACCTCCCTGGCTGCCCCCAAAGGCCGGTTTGCAAGCACTCCCACTCGCTGTTCCCGCCAGCCACGCACAATCCTCCAAAACCCCGGAGAAAAGCGCTTCGGGGTGGTGTTCTCTCCGTGCCCATGGAAGACCTCCCGGGGTGCCCCCAAAGGCCGGTTTGCAAGCACTCCCACTCGCTGTTCCCGCCATCCGCGCACAATGCTCCCAAGCCCGGGAGAAAAGCATTTTGGGGTGGTGCTCACACCGGGCCCTGGAAGACCTCCCCGGCTGCCTCCAAAGGACGGTTTTCAAGCACTCCTGCCTGCTGTTCCCGCCACCCGCGCACAATGCTCCCAAGCCCGGGAGAAAAGCGCTTCGGGGTGGTGCTCTCTACAGGCCCTTGGAAGACCTCCCCGGCTGCCTCCAAAGGCCGGTTTGCAAGGACTCCTTCCTGCTGTTCCCGCCATCCGCGCACAATGCTCCCAAGCCCGGGAGAAAAGCATTTTGGGGTGGTGCTCACACCGGGCCCTGGAAGACCTCCCCGGCTGCCTCCAAAGGACGGTTTTCAAGCACTCCTGCCTGCTGTTCCCGCCACCCGCGCAGAATGCTCCCAAGCGCGGGAGAAAAGCGCTTCGGGGTGGTGCTCTCTACAGGCCCTTGGAAGACCTCCCCGGCTGCCTCCAAAGGCCGGTTTGCAAGGACTCCTTCCTGCTGTTCCCGCCAGCCACGCACAATGCTCCCAAGCCCGGGAGAAAAGCATTTTGGGGTGGTGCTCACTCCGGGCCCTTGGAAGACCTCCCCGGCTGCCTCCAATGGCCAGTTTGCAAGCACTCATGTCCGCTGTTCCCACCAGCCGCGCACAATGCTCCCAAGCCCGGGAGAAAAGCTTTTTGGGGTGGTGCTCACACCGGGCCCTGGAAGACCTCCCCAGCTGCCTGCAAAGGCCGGTTTTCAAGCACTCCTGCCTGCTGTTCCTGCCAGCCGCGCACAATGCTCCCAAGCCCGGGAGAAAAGCTTTTTGGGGTGGTGCTCACACCGGGCCCTGGAAGACCTCCCCGGCTGCCTCCAAAGGACGGTTTTCAAGCACTCCTGCCTGCTGTTCCCGCCACCTGCGCACAATGCTCCCAAGCCCGGGAGAAAAGCGCTTCGGGGTGGTGCTCTCTACAGGCCCTTGGAAGACCTCCCCGGCTGCCTCCAAAGGCCGGTTTGCAAGGACTCCTTCCTGCTGTTCCCGCCAGCCACGCACAATGCTCCCAAGCCCGGGAGAGAAGCATTTTGGGGTGGTGCTCTCTACAGGCCCTTGGAAGACCTCCCCGGCTGCCTCCAGTGGCCAGTTTGCAAGCACTCATGCCCGCTGTTCCCGCCATCCGCGCACAATGCTCCCAAGCCCGGGAGAAAAGCTTTTTGGGGTGGTGCTCACACCGGGCCCTGGAAGACCTCCCCGGCTGCCTGCAAAGGCCGGTTTTCAAGCACTCCTGCCTGCTGTTCCTGCCACCCGCGCACAATACTCCCAAGCCCGGGAGAAAAGCGCTTCGGGGTGGTGCTCTCTACAGGCCCTTGGAAGACCTCCCCCGCTGCCTCCAAAGGCCGGTTTGCAAGGACTCCTTCCTGCTGTTCCCGCCAGCCACGCACAATGCTCCCAAGCCCGGGAGAAAAGTGCTTCTGGGTGGTGATCTCTCCGGGCCCTTGGAAGTCGTCCCCGGCTGCCTCCAAAGGCCGGTTTGCAAGCACTCATGCCCGTTGTTCCCACCAGCCGCGCACAATGCTCCCAAGCCCGGGAGAAAAGCATTTTGGGGTGGTGCTCTCTCCGGGCCCTTGGAAGACGTCCCCGGCTGCCTCCAAAGGCCGGTTTGCAAGCACTCATGCCCGTTGTTCCCACCAGCCGCGCACAATGCTCCCAAGCCCGGGAGAAAAGCGCTTTGGGGTGGTGCTCTCTCCGGGCCCTTGGAAGACGTCCCCGGCTGCCTCCAAAGGCCGGTTTGCAAGCACTCATGCCCGTTGTTCCCACCAGCCGCGCACAATGCTCCCAAGCCCGGGAGAAAAGCATTTTAGGGTGGTGCTCACTCCGGGCCCTTGGAAGACCTCCCCGGCTGCCTCCAAAGGCCAGTTTGCAAGCAGTCCTGCCTGCTGTTCCCGCCAGCCGCGCACAATGTTCCCAAGCCCGGGAGAAAAGCGCTTCGGGGTGGTGCTCTCTCCGGGCACTTTCAAGACCTCCCCGGCTGCCTCCAAAGGCCGGTTTGTAAGTACTCATTCCCGCTGCTTCCGCCAGCCACGCACAATGCTCCCAAGCCCGGGAGAAAAGCATTTTGGGGTGGTGCTCTCTCCGGGCCCTTGGAAGACCTCCCGGGCTGCCTCCAAAGGCCAGTTTGCAAGCATTCATGTCCGTTGTTCCCGACAGCCGCGCACAATGCTCCCAAGCCCGAGAGAAAAGCATTTTGGGGTGGTGATCAGTCCGGCCCTTGGAAGACCTCCCCGGCTGCCTCCAAAGGACAGTTTGCAAGCACTCATGCCCGCTGTTCCCGCCAGCCGCGCACAATGCTCCCAAGACTGTGAGAAAAGCGCTTCGGGGTGGTGTTCTCTCAGGGACCATGGAGGACCTCCCCGGCTGCCCCCAAAGGCCGGTTTGCAAGCATTCCCACTCGCTGTTCCCGCCAGGCACACACAATGTTCCAAAACCCCGGAGAAAAGCGCTTCGGGGTGGTGGTCTCTCCGGGCCCCTGCCCCTGAGCCTGGGGGCCAGGCAGGGGATCCACAGTCCCAAGCCAAGGCAGAACCACATGCACACGTCTGTTCCTGCCCCCTCCACCGGCAGAGAGCTGGGGGGAGCCAGAGTCTGTCAGGCAGCTGCTGGGCTGGCCGCCTGTGTGGGAAGGGGCAGAGCCGACCTAGGGGCAAGTTGGGCCTCTTGCTCTCCCTGCTGCCCTGAGGCTGCTGGGCCAAAGAGGTCTTGGGCATCCAGCCCCTTGCTGGTCCCTTCCCTCTGACGAGGCCCTCTGAGCTCCAGCACCTTGCAGTGTGGAGACAGCCCCTGCCAGCAACCTCCTCTCCAAGGAGGCCTCAACCGAGGCCTAGGCCCAGGGGAAAGGCACCAGCGGAGATGAGCCAGTGGAGGCGCACGGGCATGTCTGGACCCAGTCCCCGCAGCCTGCCCCTTGGTGGGGCAGTACCCCCGGAGGCCAGGAAGGTCTGGGCAAGGCTGCGAGGGGCAGGGGCCCTGCTGGGTCGTGCCCCTGGCCTGTGGGGCGTCTGAGCACAACCGGCACTGTCCCGCTGGAAGACCTCCCCGTCTGCCTCCAAAGGCCGGTTTGCAAGCACTCCCGCCCGCTGTTCCCGCCAGGCACGAACAATGCTCCCAAGCCCGGGAGAAAAGCGCTTCGGGGTGGTGCTCTCTCCGGGCCCTTGCCCCTGAGCCTGGGGGCCAGGCAGTTGGAACACACTCCCAGGCCAATGCAGAACGACATGCACACGTCTGTTCCTGCCCCCTACACCGGCAGAGAGCTCGGGGGAGCCAGAGACTGCCAGGCTGCTGCTGGGCTGGCTGCCTGTGTGGGACGGGGCAGAGCCGACCTAGGGGCAAGTTGGGCCTCTTGCTCTCCCTGCTGCCCTGAGGCTGCTGGGTCAAAGAGGTCTTGGGCATCCAGCCCTTTGCTGGTCCCTTCCCTCTGACGAGGCCTTCTGAGCTCCAGCACCTTGCAGTGTGGAGACAGCCCCTGCCAGCAACCTCCTCTCCAAAGAGGCCTCAACCGAGGCCTACGCCCAGGGGAAAAGCACCAGCGGGGATGATCCTGGGGAGGCGCACGGACATGTCTGGACCCAGTCCCCGCAGCCTGCCCCTTGATGGGGCAGTACCCCCGGAGGCCAGGAAGGTCTGGGCAAGGCTGGCCAGGGGCAGGGGCCCTGCTGGGTCCTGCCCCTGGCCTGTGAGGCCTCTGAGCACAACCGGCCCTCTCCCACTGGAAGAGCTCCCCAGCTGCCTCCAAAGTCCTGTTTGCAAACACTCCCGCCCGCTGTTCACGCCAGGCTCGCACAATGCTCCCAAGCCCGGGAGAAAAGCGCTTCGGGGTGGTGCTCTCTCCGGGCCCTTGCCCCTGAGCCTGGGGGCCAGGCAGTGGGTCCACACTCCCAGACCAAGGCAGAACCACATGCACACGTCTGTTCCTGACCCCTGCACCGGCAGAGAGCTCTGGGGAGCCAGAGTCTGTCAGGCAGGTGCTGGGCTGGCCGCCTGTGTGGGAAGGGGCAGAGCCGACCTAGGGGCAAGTTGGGCCTCTTCCTCTCCCTGCTGCCATGAGGCTGCTGGGCCAAAGAGGTCTTGGGCATCCAGCCCCTTGCTGGTCCCTTCCCTCTGACGAGGCCCTCTGAGCTCCAGCACCTTGCAGTGTGGAGACAGCCCCTGCCAGCAACCTCCTCTCCAATGAGGCCTCAACCGAGGCCTAGGCCTAGGGGAAGGACACCAGCGGGGATGAGCCTGGGGAGGCGCCCAGGCATGTCTGGACCCAGTCCCCGCAGCCTGCCCCTTGGTGGGGCAGTACCCCCGGAGGCCAGGAAGGTCTGTGCAAGGCTGCCAGGGGCAGGGATAGTGCTGGGTCCTGCCCCTGGCCTGTTGGACGTCTGAGCACAACCGGCACTCTCGCGCTGGAAGACCTCCCCGTCTGCCTCCAAAGGCCGGTTTGCAAGCACTCCCGCCCGCTGTTCCCGCCAGGCACGCACAATGCTCCCAAGCCCGGGAGAAAAGCGCTTCGGGGTGGTGCTCTCTCTGGGCCCTTGCCCCTGAGCCTGGGGGAAAGGCAGGGTGTCCACACTAACAGGCCAAGGCAGAACCACATGCACACGTCTGAACTGCCCCCTGCACCGGCAGAGAGCTCGGGGGAGCCAGAGTCTGTCAGGCAGCTGCTGGGCTGGCCGCCTGTGTGGGAAGTGGCAGAGCCGACCTAGGGGCAAGTTGCGCCTCTTGCTCTCCCTGCTGCCCTGAGGCTGCTGGGCCATAGAGGTCTTGGGCATCCAGCCCCTTGCTGGTCCCTTCCCTCTGACGAGGCCCTCTGATCTCCAGCACCTTGCAGTGTGGAGACAGCCCCTGCCAGCAACCTCCTCTCCAAGGAGGCCTCAACCGAGGCCTAGGCCCAGGGGAAAGGCACCAGCGGGGATGAGCCTGGGGAGGCGCCCGGGCATGTCTGTACCCAGTCCCCGCAGCCTGCCCCTTGGTGGGGCAGTACCCCCGGAGGCCAGGAAGGTCTGGGCAAGGCTGTCCAGGGGCAGGGGCCCTGCTGGGTCCTGCCCCTGGCCTGTGAGGCCTCTGAGCACAACCGGCCCTCTCCCACTGGAAGAACTCCCCGGCTCCCTCCAAAGGCCAGTTTGCCAACACTCCCGCCCGCTGTTCCCGCCAGGCACGCACAATGCTCCCAAGCCCGGGAGAAAAGCGCTTCGGGGTGGTGCTCTCCTCGGGCCCTTGCCCCTGAGCCTGGGGGCCAGGCAGTTGGTCCACACTCCCAGACCAAGGCAGAACCACATGCACACGTCTGTTCCTGACCCCTGCACCGGCAGAGAGTTCGGGGGAGCCAGAGTCTGTCAGGCAGCTGCTGGGCTGGCCGCCTGTGTGGGAAGGGGCAGAGCCAACCTAGGGGCAAGTTGGGCCTCTTCCTCTCCCTGCTGCCCTGAGGCTGCTGGGCCAAAGAGGTCTTGGGCATCCAGCCCCTTGCTGGTCCCTTCCCTCTGACGAGGCCCTCTGAGCTCCAGCACCTTGCAGTGTGGAGACAGCCCCTGCCAGCAACATCCTCTCCAAGGAGGCCTCAACCGAGGCCTAGGCCCAGGGGAAAGGCACCAGCGGGGATGAGCCTGGGGAGGCGCCCGGGCATGTCTGGACCCAGTCCCCGCAGCCTGCCCCTTGGTGGGGCAGTACCCCCGGAGGCCAGGAAGGTCTGGGCAAGGCTGGCCAGGGGCAGGGGCCCTGCTGGGTCCTCCCCATGGCCTGTGGGGCCTCTGAGCACAACCGGCCCTCTCCCACTGGAAGACGTCCCCGGCTGCCTCCAAAGGCCGGTTTGCAAGCACTCCCGCCCACTGTTCCAACCAAGGGCGCACAACGCTCCCAAGCCCGGGAGAAAATCGCCTCGGGGTGGTGCTCTCTCCGGGCCCTTTCCCCTGAGCCTGGGGTCCAGGCAGTGGGTCCACACTCCCAGGCCAAGGCAGAACGACATGCACACGTCTGTTCCTGCCCCATGCACCAGCAGAGAGCTCGGGGGAGCCAAAGTCTGTCAGGCAGCTGCTGGGCTGGCCGCCTGTGTGGGAAGGGGCAGAGCCGACCTAGGGGCAAGTTGGGCCTCTTGCTCTCCCTGCTGCCCTGAGGCTGCTGGGTCAAAGAGGTCTTGGGCATCCAGCCCCTTGCTGGTCCCTTCCCTCTGACGAGGCCCTCTGAGCTCCAGCACCTTGCAGTGTGGAGACAGCCCCTGCCAGCAACCTCCTCTCCAAAGAGGCCTCAACCGAGGCCTACGCCCAGGGGAAAAGCACCAGCGGGGATGATCCTGGGGAGGCGCACGGACATGTCTGGACCCAGTCCCCGCAGCCTGCCCCTTGGTGGGGCAGTACCCCCGGAGGCCAGGAAGGTCTGGGCAAGGCTGGCCAGGGGCAGGGGCCCTGCTGGGTCCTGCCCCTGGCCTGTGAGGCCTCTGAGCACAACCGGCCCTCTCCCACTGGAAGACCTCCCCAGCTGCCTCCAAAGTCCTGTTTGCAAACACTCCCGCCCGCTGTTCACGCCAGGCTCGCACAATGCTCCCAAGCCCGGGAGAAAAGCGCTTCGGGGTGGTGCTCTCTCCGGGCCCTTGCCCCTGAGCCTGGGGGCCAGGCAGTGGGTCCACACTCCCAGACCAAGGCAGAACCACATGCACACGTCTGTTCCTGACCCCTGCACCGGCAGAGAGCTCTGGGGAGCCAGAGTCTGTCAGGCAGGTGCTGGGCTGGCCGCCTGTGTGGGAAGGGTTAGAGCCGACCTAGGGGCAAGTTGGGCCTCTTCCTCTCCCTGCTGCCCTGAGGCTGCTGGGCCAAAGAGGTCTTGGGCATCCAGCCCCTTGCTGGTCCCTTCCCTCTGACGAGGCCCTCTGAGCTCCAGCACCTTGCAGTGTGGAGACAGCCCCTGCCAGCAACCTCCTCTCCAATGAGGCCTCAACCGAGGCCTAGGCCTAGGGGAAAGACACCAGCGGGGATGAGCCTGGGGAGGCGCCCGGGCATGTCTGGACCCAGTCCCCGCAGCCTGCCCCTTGGTGGGGCAGTACCCCCGGAGGCCATGAAGGTCTGTGCAAGGCTGCCAGGGGCAGGGACAGTGCTGGGTCCTGCCCCTGGCCTGTTGGACGTCTGACCACAACCGGCACTCTCGCGCTGGAAGACCTCCCCGTCTGCCTCCAAAGGCCGGTTTGCAAGCACTCCCGCCCGCTGTTCCCGCCAGGCACGCACAATGCTCCCAAGCCCGGGAGAAAAGCGCTTCGGGGTGGTGCTCTCTCCGGGCCCTTGCCCCTAAGCCTGCGGGCCAGGCAGGGGGAACACACTCCCAGGCCAAGACAGAACGACATGAACACGTCTGTTCCTGCCCCCTACACCGGCAGAGAGCTCGGGGGAGCCAGAGTCTCTCAGGCAGGTGCTGGGCTGGCCGCCTGTGTGGGAAGGGGCAGAGCCGACCTAGGGGCAAGTTGGGCCTCTTGCTCTCCCTGCTGCCCTGAGGCTGCTGGGCCAAAGACGACTTGGGCATCCAGCCCTTTGCTGGTCCCTTCCCTCGGACGAGGCCCTCTGAGCTCCAGCACCTTGCAGTGTGGAGACAGCACCTGCCAGCAATCTCCTCTCCAAGGAGGCCTCAACCGAGGCCTAGGCCCAGGGGAAAAGCACCAGCGGGGATGAGCCTGGGGAGGCGCCCGGGCATGTCTGGACCCAGTCCCCGCAGCCTGCCCCTTGGTGGGGCAGTACCCCTGGAGGCCAGGAAGGTCTGGGCAAGTCTGACCAGGGGCAGGGGACCTGCTGGGTCCTGCCCCTGGCCTGTGGGGCCTCTGAGCACAACCGGCCCTCTCCCACTGGAAGACCTCCCCGGCTGCCTCCAAAGGCCGTTTTGCACGCACTCCCGCCCACTGTTCCCACCAAGTGCGCACAATGCTCCCAAGCCCGGGAGAAAAGCGCTTCGGGGTGGTGCTCTTTCCGGGTCCTTGCCCCTGAGCCTGGGGGCCAGGCAGGGGGAACACACTCCCAGGCCAAGGCAGAACCACATGCACACGTCTGTTCCTGACCCCTGAACCGGCAGAGAGCTCGGGGGAGCCAGAGTCTGTCAGGCAGCTGCTGGGCTGGCCGCCTTTGTGGGAAGGGGCAGAGCCGACCTAGGGGCAAGTTGGGCCTCTTGCTCTCCCTGCTGCCCTGAGGCTGCTGGGCCAAAGAGGTCTTGGACATCCAGCCCTTTGCTTGTCCCTTCCCTCTGACGAGGCCCTCTGAGTTCGAGCATCTTGCAGTGTGGAGACAGCCCCTGCCAGCAACCTCCTCTCCAAGGAGGCCTCAACCGAGACCTAGGACCAGGGGAAAGGCACCAGCGGGGATGAGCCTGGGGAGGCGCCCGGGCATGTCTGGACCCAGTCCCCGCAGCCTGCCCCTTGGTGGGGCAGTACCCCCGGAGGCCAGGAAGGTCTGGGAAAGGCTGGCCAGGGGCAGGGGACCTACTGGGTCCTGCCCCTGGCCTGTGGGGCCTCTGAGCACAACCGGCACTCTCCCACTGGAAGACCTCCCCGGCTGCCTCCAAAGTCCTGTTTGCCAACACTCCCACCCGCTGTTCACGCCAGACTTGCACAATGCTCCCAAGCCCGGGAGAAAAGCGCTTCGGGGTGGTGCTCTCTCCGGGCCCTTGCCCCTGAGCCTGGGGGCAAGGCATGGGGAACACACTCCCAGGCCAAGGCAGAACCACATGCCCACGTCTGTTCCTGTCCCCTGCACCGGCAGAGAGCTTGGGGGAGCCAGAGTCTGTCAGGCAGCTGCTGGGTTGGCCGCCTGTGTGGGAAGGGGCAGAGCCGCCCTAGGGGCAAGTTGGGCCTCTTGCTCTCCCTGCTGCCCTGAGGCTGCTGGGCCAAAGACGTCTTGGGCATCCAGCCCCTTACTGGTCCCTTCCCTCTGACGAGGCCCTCTGAGCTCCAGCACCTTGCAGTGTGGAGACAGCCCCTGCCAGCAACCTCCTCTCCAAGGAGGCCTCAACCGAGGCCTAGGCCCAGGGGAAAGGCACCTGCGGGGATGAGCCAGGGAGGCGCCCGAGCATGTCTGGACCCAGTCCCCGCAGCCTGCCCCTTGGTGGGGCAGTACCCCCGGAGGCCAGGAAGGTCTGGGTAAGGCTGGCCAGGGGCAGGGGCCCTGCTGGGTCCTGCCCCTGGCCTGTGGGGCCTCTGAGCACAACCGGCCCTCTCCCACTGGAAGACCTCCATGGCTGCCTCCAAAGGCCGGTTTGCAAGCGCTCCCGGCCACTGTTACCAGCAGGCGGGCACAATGCGCCTAAGCCCGGAAGAAAAGCGCTTCAGGGTGGTGCTCTCTCTGGGCCCTTGCCCCTGAGCCTGGGGGCAAGGCAGGGTGTCCACACTCCCAGGACAAGGCAGAACCACATGCACACGTCTGATCTGCCCCCTGCACCGGCAGAGACCTCGGGGGAGCCAGAGTCTGTCAGGCAGCTGCTGGGCTGGCCGCCTGTGTGGGAAGTGGCAGAGCCGACCTAGGGGCAAGTTGGGCCTCTTGCTCTCCCTGCTGCCCTGAGGCTGCTGGGCCATAGAGGTCTTGGGCATCCAGCCCCTTGCTGGTCCCTTCCCTCTGACGAGGCCCTCTGAGCTCCAGCACCTTGCAGTGTGGAGACAGCCCCTGCCAGCAATCTCCTCTCCAAGGAGGCCTCAACCGAGGCCTAGGCCCAGGGGAAAGGCACCAGCGGGGATGAGCCTGGGGAGGCGCCCGGGCATGTCTGGACCCAGTCCCCGCAGCCTGCCCCTTGGTGGGGCAGTACCCCCGGAGGCCAGGAAGGTCTGGGCAAGGCTGGCCAGGGGCAGGGGCCCTGCTGGGTCCTGCCCCTGGCCTGTGGGGCCTCTGAGCACAACCGGCCCTCTCCCACTGGAAGAACTCCCCGGCTCCCTCCAAAGGCCAGTTTGCCAACACTCCCGCCCGCTGTTCCCGCCAGGCACGCACAATGCTCCCAAGCCCGGGAGAAAAGCGCTTCGGGGTGGTGCTCTCCTCGGGCCCTTGCCCCTGAGCCTGGGGTCCAGGCAGTTGGTCCACACTCCCAGACCAAGGCAGAACCACATGCACACGTCTGTTCCTGACCCCTGCACCGGCAGAGAGTTCGGGGGAGCCAGAGTCTGTCAGGCAGCTGCTGGGCTGGCCGCCTGTGTGGGAAGGGGCAGAGCCGACCTAGGGGCAAGTTGGGCCTCTTCCTCTCCCTGCTGCCCTGAGGCTGCTGGGCCAAAGAGGTCTTGGGCATCCAGCCCCTTGCTGGTCCCTTCCCTCTGACGAGGCCCTCTGAGCTCCAGCACCTTGCAGTGTGGAGACAGCCCCTGCCAGCAACATCCTCTCCAAGGAGGCCTCAACCGAGGCCTAGGCCCAGGGGAAAGGCACCAGCGGGGATGAGCCTGGGGAGGCGCCCGGGCATGTCTGGACCCAGTCCCCGCAGCCTGCCCCTTGGTGGGGCAGTACCCCCGGAGGCCAGGAAGATCTGGGCAAGGCTGGCCAGGGGCAGGGGCCCTGCTGGGTCCTCCCCATGGCCTGTGGGGCCTCTGAGCACAACCGGCCCTCTCCCACTGGAAGACCTCCCCGGCTGCCTCCAAAGGCCGGTTTGCAAGCACTCCCGCCCACTGTTCCCGCCAGGCGCGCACAATGCTCCCAAGCCCGGGAGAAAAGCGCTTCGGGGTGGTGCTCTCTCAGGGCCCTTGCCCCTGAGCCTATGGGCAAGGCAGGGGGAACACACTCCCAGACCAAGGCAGAAACACATGCACACGTCTGTTCCTGTCCCCTGCACCGGCAGAGAGCTCGGGGGAGCCAGAGTCTCTCAGGCAGGTGCTGGGCTGGCCGCCTGTGTGGGAAGGGGCAGAGCCGACCTAGGGGCAAGTTGGGCCTCTTGCTCTCCCTGCTGCCCTGAGGCTGCAGGGCCAAAGACGTCTTGGGCATCCAGCCCCTTACTGGTCCCTTCCCTCTGACGAGGCCCTCTGAGCTCCAGCACCTTGCAGTGTGGAGACAGCCCCTGCCAGCAATCTCCTCTCCAAGGAGGCCTCAACCGAGGCCTAGGCCCAGGGGAAAGGCACCAGCGGGGTTGAGCCAGGGGAGGCGCCCGGGCATGTCTGGACCCTGTCCCCGCAGCCTGCCCCTTGGTGGGGTAGTACCCCCGGAGGCCAGGAAGGTCTGGGCAAGGCTGGCCAGGGGCAGGGGCTCTGCTGGGTCCTGCCCCTGGCCTGTGGCGCCTCTGAGCACAACGGCCCTCTCCCACTGGAAGACCTCCCCGGCTGCCTCCAAAGGCCGGTTTGGAAGCACTCCCGCCCACTGTTCCCGCCAGGCGCGCACAATGCTCCCAAGCCCGGGAGAAAAGCGCTTCGGGGTGGTGGTCTCTCCGGGCCCTTGCCCCTGAGCCTGGGGGCCAGGCAGGGGATCCACAGTCCCAGGCCAAGGCACAACAACATGCACACGTCTGTTCCTGCCCCCTCCACCGGCAGAGAGCTGGGGGGAGCCAGAGTCTGTCAGGCAGCTGCTGGGCTGGCCGCCTGTGTGGGAAGGGGCAGAGCCGACCTAGGGGCAAGTTGGGCCTCTTGCTCTCCCTGCTGCCCTGAGGCTGCTGGGCCAAAGAGGTCTTGAGCATCCAGCCCCTTGCTGGTCCCTTCCCTCTGACGAGGCCCTCTGAGCTCCAGCACCTTGCAGTGTTGAGACAGACCCTGCCAGCAACCTCCTCTCCAAGGAGGCCTCAACCGAGGCCTAGGCCCAGGGGAAAGGCACCAGCGGGGATGAGCCAGTGGAGGGGCCCGGGCATGTCTGGACCCAGTCCCCGCAGCCTGCCCCTTGGTGGGGCAGTACACCCGGAGGCCAGGAAGGTCTGGGCAAGGCTGGCCAGGGGCAGGGTCCCTGCTGGGTCCTGCCCCTGGCCTGTGGGGCCTCTGAGCACAACCGGCCCTCTCCCACTGGAAGACCTCCCCGGCTGCCTTCAAAGGCGGGTTTGCCAACACTCCCGCCCGCTGTTCCCGCCAGGCACGCACAACGCTCCCAAGGCCAGGAGAAAAGCGCTTCGGGGTGTTGCTCTCTCCGGGCCCTTGCCCCAGAGCCTGGGGTCCAGGCAGTGGGTCCACACTCCCAGACCAAGGCAGAACCACATGCACACGTCTGTTCCTGACCCCTGAACCGGCAGAGAGCTCGGGGGAGCCAGAGTCTATCAGGCAGCTGCTGGGTTGGCTGCCTGTGTGGGAAGGGGCAGAGCCGACCTAGGGGCAAGTTGGGCCTCTTGCTCTCCCTGCTGCCCTGAGGCTGCTGGGCCAAAGAGTTCTTGGGCATCCAGCCCCTTGCTGGTCCCTTCCCGCTGACGAGGCCCTCTGAGCTCCAGCACCTTGCAGTGTGGAGACAGCCCCTGCCAGCAACCTCCTCTCCAAGGAGGCATCAACCGAGGCCTATGCCCAGGGGAAAGGCACCAGCGGGGATGAGCCTGGGGAGGCGCCCAGGCATGTCTGAACCCAGTCCCCGCAGCTTGCCCCTTGGTGGGGCAGTACCCCCGGAGGCCAGGAAGGTCTGGGCAAGGCTGGCCAGGGGCAGGGGACCTGCTGGGTCCTGCCCCTGGCCTGTGAGGCCTCTGAGCACAACTGGCCCTCTCCCACTGGAAGACCTCCACGGCTGCCTCCAAAGTCCTGTTTGCAAACACTCCCGCCCGCTGTTCACGCCAGGCTCGCACAATGCTCCCAAGCCCGGGAGAAAAGCGCTTCGGGGTGGTGCTCTCTCCGGGCCCTTGCCCCTGAGCCTGGGGGCAAGGCAGGGGGAACACACTCCCAGGCCAAGGCAGAACCACATGCCCACGTCTGTTCCTGTCCCCTGCACCGGCAGAGAGCTTGGGGGAGCCAGAGTCTGTCAGGCAGCTGCTGAGTTGGCCGCCTGTGTGGGAAGGGGCAGAGCCGCCCTAGGGGCAAGTTGGGCCTCTTGCTCTCCCTGCTGCCCTGAGGCTGCTGGGCCAAAGACGTCTTGGGCATCCAGCCCCTTACTGGTCCCTTCCCTCTGACGAGGCCCTCTGAGCTCCAGCACCTTGCAGTGTGGAGACAGCCCCTGCCAGCAACCTCCTCTCCAAGGAGGCCTCAACCGAGGCCTAGGCCCAGGGGAAAGGCACCAGCGGGGATGAGCCTGGGGAGGCGCCCGGGCATGTCTGGACACAGGCCCCGCAGCCTGCCCCTTGGTGGGGCAGTACCCCCGGAGGCCAGGAAGGTCTGGGCAAGGCTGGCCAGGGGCAGGGACCCTGCTGCGTCCTGCCCCTGGCCTGTGGGGCCTCTGAGCACAACCGGCCCTCTCCCACTGGAAGACCTCCCCGGCTGCCTCCAAAGGCCGGTTTGCAAGCGCTCCCGCCCACTGTTCCCAGCAGGCGTGCACAATGCTCCCAAGCCCGGGAGAAAAGCGCTTCAGGGTGGTGCTCTCTCCGGGCCCTTGCCCCTGAGCCTGGGGGCAAGGCAGGGTGTCCACACTCCCAGGACAAGGCAGAACCACATGCACACGTCTGATCTGACCCCTGCACCGGCAGAGAGCTCGGGGGAGCCAGAGTCTGTCAGGCAGCTGCTGGGCTGGCCGCCTGTGTGGGAAGGGGCAGAGCCGATCTAGGGGCAAGTTGGGCCTCTTGCTCTCCCTGCTGCCCTGAGGCTGCTGGGCCAAAGAGGTCTTGGGCATCCAGCCCCTTGCTGGTCCCTTCCCTCTGACGAGGCCCTCTGAGCTCCAGCACCTTGCAGTGTGGAGACAGCCCCTGCCAGCAACCTCCTCTCCAAGGAGTCCTCAACCGAGGCCTAGGCCCAGGGGAAAGGCACCAGCGGGGATGAGCCTGGGGAGGCGCCCGGGCATGTCTGGACCCAGTCCCCGCAGCCTGCCCCTTGGTGGGGCAGTACCCCCGGAGGCCAGGAAGGTCTGGGCAAGGCTGCCAGGGGCAGGGACACTGCTGGGTCCTGCCCCTGGCCTGTGGGGCGTCTGAGCACAACCGGCACTCTCCCGCTGGAAGACCTCCCAGTCTGCCTCGAAAGGCCGGTTTGCAAGCACTCCCGCCCGCTGTTCCCGCCAGGCACGCACAATGCTCCCAAGCCCGGGAGAAAAGCGCTTCGGGGTGGTGCTCTCACCGGGCCCTTGCCCCTGAGCCTGGGGGCCAGGCAGGGGGAACACACTCCCAGGCCAAGGCAGAACGACATGCACACGTCTGTTCCTGCCCCCTACACCGGCAGAGAGCTCGGGGGAGCCAGAGACTGCCAGGCTGCTGCTGGGCTGGCCGCCTGTGTGGGACGGGGCAGAGCCGACCTAGGGGCAAGTTGGGCCTCTTGCTCTCCCTGCTGCCCTGAGGCTGCTGGGTCAAAGAGGTCTTGGGCATCCAGCCCTTTGCTGGTCCCTTCCCTCTGACGAGGCCCTCTGATCTCCAGCACCTTGCAGTGTGGAGACAGCCCCTGCCAGCAACCTCCTCTCCAAGGAGGCCTCAACCGAGGCCTAGGCCCAGGGGAAAGGCACCAGCGGGGATGAGCCTGGGGAGGCGCCCGGGGATGTCTGGACCCAGTCCCCGCAGCCTGCCCCTTGGTGGGGCAGTACCCCCGGAGGCCAGGAAGGTCTGGGCAAGGCTGGCCAGGGTCAGGGGCCCTGCTGGGTCCTGCCCCTGGCCTGTGGGGCCTCTGAGCACAACCGGCCCTCTCCCACTGGAAGACCTCCCCGGCTGCCTCCAAAGTCCTGTTTGCTAACACTCCCGCCCGCTGTTCACGCCAGGCTCGCACAATGCTCCCAAGCCCGGGAGAAAAGCGCATTGGGGTGGTTCTCTCTCCGGGCCCTTGCCCCTGAGCCTGGGGGCAAGGCACGGGGAACACACTCCCTGGCCAAGGCAGAACCACATGCCCACGTCTGTTCCTGTCCCCTGCACCGGCAGAGAGCTTGGGGGAGCCAGAGTCTGACAGGCAGCTGCTGGGTTGGCCGCCTGTGTGGGAAGGGGCAGAGCCGACCTAGGGGCAAGTTGGGCCTCTTGCTCTCCCTGCTGCCCTGAGGCTGCTGGGCCAAAGACGTCTTGGGCATCCAGCCCCTTACTGGTCCCTTCCCTCTGACGAGGCCCTCTGAGCTCCAGCACCTTGCAGTGTGGAGACAGCCCCTGCCAGCAACCTCCTCTCCAAGGAGGCCTCAACCGAGGCCTAGGCCCAGGGGAAAGGCACCAGCGGGGATGAGCCAGGGGAGGCGCCCGAGCATGTCTGGACCCAGTCCACGCAGCCTGCCCCTTGGTGGGGTAGTACCCCCGGAGGCCAGGAAGGTCTGGGCAAGGCTGGCCAGGGGCAGGGGCCCTGCTGCGTCCTGCCCCTGGCCTGTGGGGCCTCTGAGCACAACCGGCCCTCTCCCACTGGAAGACCTCCCCGGCTGCCTCCAAAGGCCGGTTTGCAAGCGCTCCCGCCCACTGTTCCCAGCAGGCGTGCACAATGCTCCCAAGCCCGGGAGAAAAGCGCTTCAGGGTGGTGCTCTCTCTGGGCCCTTGCCCCTGAGCCTGGGGGCAAGGCACGGTGTCCACACTCCCAGGCCAAGTCAGAACCACATGCACACGTCTGTTCCTGCCCCCTGCACCGGCAGAGAGCTCGGGGGAGCCAGAGTCTGTCAGGCAGCTGCTGGGCTGGCCGCCTGTGTGGGAAGTGGCAGAGCCGACCTAGGGGCAAGTTGGGCCTCTTGCCCTCCCTGCTGCCCTGAGGCTGCTTGGCCAAAGAGGTCTTGGGCATCCAACCCCTTGCTGGTCCCTTCCCTCTGACGAGGCCCTCTGAGCTCCAGCACCTTGCAGTGTGGAGACAGCCCCTGCCAGCAACCTCCTCTCCAAGGAGGCCTCAACCGAGGCCTAGGCACAGGGGAAAGGCACCAGCGGGGATGAGCCTGGGGAGGCGCCCGGGCATGTATGGACCCAGTCCCCGCAGCCTGCCCCTTGGTGGGGCAGTACCCCCGGAGGCGAGGAAGGTCTGGGAAAGGCTGGCCAGGGGCAGGGGACCTGCTGTGTCCTGCCCCTGGCCTGTGGGGCCTCTGAGCACAACCGGCCCTCTCCCACTGGAAGACTTCCCCGGCTGCCTCCAAAGGCCGGTTTGCCAACACTCCCGCCCGCTGTTCCCGCCAGGCACGCACAATTCTCCCAAGCCCGGGAGAAAAGCGCTTCGGGGTGGTGCTCTCTCCGGGCCCTTGCCCCTGAGCGTGGGGGCGAAGCAGTGGGTCCACACTCCCAGACCAACGCAGAACCACATGCACACGTCTGTTCCTGACCCCTGCACCGGCAGAGAGCTCGGGGGAGCCAGAGTCTGTCAGGCAGCTGCTGGGCTGGCCGCCTGTGTGGGAAGGGGCAGAGCCGACCTAGGGGCAAGTTGGGCCTCTTCCTCTCCCTGCTGCCCTGAGGCTGCTGGGCCAAAGAGGTCTTGGGCATCCAGCCCCTTCCTGGTCCCTTCCCTCTGACGAGGCCCTCTGAGCTCCAGCACCTTGCAGTGTGGAGACAGCCCCTGCCAGCAACCTCCTCTCCAAGGAGGCCTCAACCGAGGCCTAGGCCCAGGGGAAAGGCACCAGCGGGGATGAGCCTGGGGAGGCGCCCGGCCATGTCTGGACCCAGTCCCCGCAGCCTGCCCCTTGGTGGGGCAGTACCCCCGGAGGCCAGGAGGGTCTGGGCAAGGCTGCCAGGGGCAGGGACACTGCTGGGTCCTGCCCCTGGCCTGTGGGGCGTCTGAGCACAACCGGCACTCTCCCGCTGGAAGACCTCCCCGGCTGCCTCCAAAGGCCGGTTTGCAAGCACTCCCGCCCGCTGTTCCCGCCAGGCACGCACAATGCTCCCAAGCCCGGGAGAAAAGCGCTTCGGGGTGGTGCTCTCTCCGGGCCCTTGCCCCTGAGCCTGGGGGCCAGGCAGGGGGAACACACTCCCAGGCCAAGGCAGAACGACATGCACACGTCTGTTCCTGCCCCCTACACCGGCAGAGAGTTCGGGGGAGCCAGAGACTGCCAGGCTGCTGCTGGGCTGGCTGCCTGTGTGGGACGGGGTAGAGCCGACCTAGGGGCAAGTTGGGCCTCTTGCTCTCCCTGCTGCCCTGAGGCTGCTGGGCCAAAGAGGTCTTGGGCATCCAGCCCTTTGCTGGTCCTTTCCCTCTGACGAGGCCCTCTGAGCTCCAGCACCTTGCAGTGTGCAGACAGCCCCTGCCGGCAACCTCCTCTCCAAGGAGGCCTCAACCGAGGCCTAGGCCCAGGGGAAAGGCACCAGCGGGGATGAGCCTGGGGAGGCGCCCGGGCATGTCTGGACCCAGGCCCCGCAGCCTGCCCCTTGGTGGGGTAGTAACCCCGGAGGCCAGGAAGGTCTGGGCAAGGCTGCCAGAGGCAGGGACACTGCTGGGTCCTGCCCCTGGCCTGTGGGGCCTCTGAGAACAACTGGCACTCTCCCGCTGGAAGACCTCCCCGGCTGCCTCCAAAGGCTGGTTTGCAAGCACTCAATCCCGCTGTTCACGCCAGCTGCGCACAATGCTCCCAAGCCCGGGAGAAAAGCATTTTGGGGTGGTGCTCACTCCGGGCTTTGGAAGACCTCCCCGGCTGCCTCCAAGGCCGGTTTGCAAGCACTTCTGCCTGCTGTTCCCGCCACCCGCGCACAATGCTCCCAAGCCCGGGAGAAAAGCGTTTCGGGGTGGTGTTCTCTCTGGGCCCAAGAAAGACCTCCCGGGCTGCCCCCAAATGCCGGTTTGCAAGCACTCCCACTCGCTGTTCCCGCCATCCGTGCAAATGCTCCAAGCCCAGGAGAAAAGCCCTTCAGGGTGGTGCTCTCTCCCGGCCCTTGGAAGACCTCCCCGTTTGTCTCCAAAGGCCGGTTTGCAAGCACTCATGCCCGCTGTTCCCGTCAGCCGCGCACAATGCTCCCAAGCCTAGGAGAAAAGCGCTTCGGGGTGGTGCTCTCTCCCGGCCCTTGGAAGACCTCCCCGGCGGCCTCCAAAGGCCGGTTTGCAAGCACTCAATCCCGCTGTTCCCGCCAGCCGCGCACGATGCTCCCAAGCCCGGGAGAAAAGCGCTTCGGGGTGGTGCTCTCTCCTGGCCCTTGGAAGACCTCCCAGGCTGCCTCCAAAGGCTGGTTTTCGAGAACTCCCTCCCGCTGACCCGCCAGCCGCACACAATGCTCCCAAGCCCGGGAGAAAAGCATTTTGGGGTGGTCTCTCTCCGGGCCCTTGGAAGACTCCCCGGCTGCCTCTAAAGGCCGGTTTGCAAGCACTCATGTCCTCTGTTCCCGACAGCCGCGAACAATGCTCCCAATTCCGTGAGAAAAGTGCTTCGGGATGGTGCTCTCTCCGGGCCCTTGGAAGACCTCCCAAGCTGCCTCCAAAGGCCGGTTTGCAAGCACTCCCGCCCGCTGTTCCCGCCAGCCTCGCACAATGCTCCCAAGACCGGGAGAAAAGCGCTTCGGGGTGGTGTTCTCTCCGTGCCAATGGAGGACCTCCCTGGCTGCCCCCAAAGGCCGGTTTGCAAGCACTCCCGCCCGCTGTTCCCGCCAGCCTCGCACAATGCTCCCAAGACCGGGAGAAAAGCGCTTCGGGGTGGTGTTCTCTCCGTGCCAATGGAGGACCTCCCTGGCTGCCCCCAAAGGCCGGTTTGCAAGCACTCCCGCCCGCTGTTCCCGCCACCTGCGCACAATGCTCCTAAGCCCGGGAGAAAAGCGCTTCGGGGTGGTGCTCTCTACAGGCCCTTGGAAGACCTCCCCGGCTGCCTCCAAAGGCCGGTTTGCAAGGACTCCTTCCTGCTGTTCCCGCCAGCCACGCACAATGCTCCCAAGCCCGGGAGAGAAGCATTTTGGGGTGGTGCTCTCTACAGGCCCTTGGAAGACCTCCCCGGCTGCCTCCAGTGGCCAGTTTGCAAGCACTCATGCCCGCTGTTCCCACCAGCCGCGCACAATGCTCCCAAGCCCGGGAGAAAAGCTTTTTGGGGTGGTGCTCACACCGGGCCCTGGAAGACCTCCCCGGCTGCCTGCAAAGGCCGGTTTTCAAGCACTCCTGCCTGCTGTTCCCGCCACCCGCGCACAATACTCCCAAGCCCGGGAGAAAAGCGCTTCGGGGTGGTGCTCTCTACAGGCCCTTGGAAGACCTCCCCCGCTGCCTCCAAAGGCCGGTTTGCAAGGACTCCTTCCTGCTGTTCCCGCCAGCCACGCACAATGCTCCCAAGCCCGGGAGAAAAGTGCTTCGGGGTGGTGATCTCTCCGGGCCCTTGGAAGTCGTCCCCGGCTGCCTCCAAAGGCCGGTTTGCAAGCACTCATGCCCGTTGTTCCCACCAGCCGCGCACAATGCTCCCAAGCCCGGGAGAAAAGCATTTTGGGGTGGTGCTCACTCCGGGCCCTTGGAAGACCTCCCCGGCTGCCTCCAAAGGCCAGTTTGCAAGCAGTCCTGCCTGCTGTTCCCGCCAGCCGCGCACAATGCTCCCAAGCCCGGGAGAAAAGCGCTTCGGGGTGGTGCTCTCTCCGGGCCCTTGGAAGACGTCCCCGGCTGCCTCCAAAGGCCGGTTTGCAAGCACTCATGCCCGTTGTTCCCACCAGCCGCGCACAATGCTCCCAAGCCCGGGAGAAAAGCATTTTGGGGTGGTGCTCACTCCGGGCCCTTGGAAGACCTCCCCGGCTGCCTCCAAAGGCCAGTTTGCAAGCAGTCCTGCCTGCTGTTCCCGCCAGCCGCGCACAATGTTCCCAAGCCCGGGAGAAAAGCGCTTCGGGGTGGTGCTCTCTCCGGGCACTTTCAAGACCTCCCCGGCTGCCCCCAAAGGCCGGTTTGTAAGTACTCATTCCCGCTGCTTCCGCCAGCCACGCACAATGCTCCCAAGCCCGGGAGAAAAGCATTTTGGGGTGGTGCTCTCTCCGGGCCCTTGGAAGACCTCCCGGGCTGCCTCCAAAGGCCGGTTTGCAAGCATTCATGTCCGTTGTTCCCGACAGCCGCGCACAATGCTCCCAAGCCCGAGAGAAAAGCATTTTGGGGTGGTGATCAGTCCGGCCCTTGGAAGACCTCCCCGGCTGCCTCCAAAGGACAGTTTGCAAGCACTCATGCCCGCTGTTCCCGCCAGCCACGCACAATGCTCCCAAGACCGTGAGAAAAGCGCTTCGGGGTGGTGTTCTCTCAGGGACCATGGAGGACCTCACCGGCTGCCCCCAAAGGCCGGTTTGCCAACACTCCCGGCCGCTGTTCCCGCCAGGCACGCACAATGCTCCCAAGCCCGGGAGAAAAGCGCTTCGGGGTGTTGCCCTCTCCGGACCCTTGCCCCTGAGCCTGGGGGCCAGGCAGTTGGAACACACTCCCAGGCCAAGGCAGAACGACATGCACACGTCTGTTCCTGCCCCCTAAACCGGCAGAGAGCTCGGGGGAGCCAGAGTCTGTCAGGCAGGTGCTGGGCTGGCCGCCTGTGTGGGAAGGGGCAGAGCCGACCTAGGGGCAAGTTGGGCCTCTTCCTCTCCCTGCTGCCCTGAGGCTGCTGGGCCAAAGAGGTCTTGGGCATCCAGCCCCTTGCTGGTCCCTTCCCTCTGACGAGGCCCTCTGAGCTCCAGCACCTTGCAGTGTGGAGACAGCCCCTGCCAGCAACCTCCTCTCCAATGAGGCCTCAACCGAGGCCTAGGCCCAGGGGAAAGGCACCAGCGGGGATGAGCCTGGGGAGGCGCCCGGGCATGTCTGGACCCAGTCCCCGCAGCCTGCCCCTTGGTGGGGCAGTACCCCCGGAGGCCAGGAAGGTCTGGGCAAGGCTGCCAGGGGCAGGGACAGCGCTGGGTCCTGCCCCTGGCCTGTGGGACGTCTGAGCACAACCGGCACTCTCCCGCTGGAAGACCTCCCCGTCTGCCTCCAAAGGCCGGTTTGCAAGCACTCCCGCCCGCTGTTCCCGCCAGGCACGCACAATGCTCCCAAGCCCGGTAGAAAAGCGCTTCGGGGTGGTGCTCTCTCCGGGCCCTTGCCCCTAAGCCTGCGGGCCAGGCAGGGGGAACACACTCCCAGGCCAAGACAGAACGACATGAACACGTCTGTTCCTGCCCCCTACACCGGCAGAGAGCTCGGGGGAGCCAGAGTCTCTCAGGCAGGTGCTGGGCTGGCCGCCTGTGTGGGAAGGGGCAGAGCCGACCTAGGGGCAAGTTGGGCCTCTTGCTCTCCCTGCTGCCCTGAGGTTGCTGGGCCAAAGACGTCTTGGGCATCCAGCCCTTTGCTGGTCCCTTCCCTCTGACGAGGCCCTCTGAGCTCCAGCACCTTGCAGTGTGGAGACAGCACCTGCCAGCAATCTCCTCTCCAAGGAGGCCTCAACCGAGGCCTAGGCCCAGGGGAAAGGCACCAGCGGGGATGAGCCTGGGGAGGCGCCCGGGCATGTCTGGACCCAGTCCCCGCAGCCTGCCCCTTGGTGGGGCAGTACCCCTGGAGGCCAGGAAGGTCTGGGCAAGGCTGACCAGGGGCAGGGGACCTGCTGGGTCCTGCCCCTGGCCTGTGGGGCCTCTGAGCACAACCGGCCCTCTCCCACTGGAAGACCTCCCCGGCTGCCTCCAAAGGCCGTTTTGCACGCACTCCCGCCCACTGTTCCCACCAAGCGCGCACAATGCTCCCATCCCGGGAGAAAAGCGCTTCGGGGTGGTGCTCTCTCCGGGCCCTTGCCCCTGAGACTGGGGGCCAGGCAGGGGGTCCACACTCCCAGGCCAAGGCAGAACCACATGCACACGTCTGTTCCTGACCCCTGCGCCGGCAGAGAGCTCGGGGGAGCCAGAGTCTGTCAGGCAGCTGCTGGGATGGCCGCCTTTGTGGGAAGGGGCAGAGCCTACCTAGGGGCAAGTTGGGCCTCTTGCTCTCCCTGCTGCCCTGAGGCTGCTGGGCCAAAGAGGTCTTGGGCATCCAGCCCTTTGCTTGTCCCTTCCCTCTGACGAGGCCCTCTGAGCTCCAGCACCTTGCAGTGTGGAGACAGCCCCTGCCAGCAACCTCCTCTCCAAGGAGGCCTCAACCGAGACCTAGGACCAGGGGAAAGGCACCAGCGGGGATGAACCTGGGGAGGCGACCAGGCATGTCTGGACCCAGTCCCCGCAGCCTGCCCCTTGGTGGGGCAGTACCCCCGGAGGCCAGGAAGGTCTGGGAAAGGCTGGCCAGGGGCAGGGGACCTGCTGGGTCCTGCCCCTGGCCTGTGGGGCCTCTGAGCACAGCCGGCCCTCTCCCACTGGAAGACCTCCCCGGCTGCCTCCAAAGGCCGGTTTGCAAGCGCTCCCGGCCACTGTTACCAGCAGGCGGGCACAATGCTCCTAAGCCCGGAAGAAAAGCGCTTCAGGGTGGTGCTCTCTCTGGGCCCTTGCCCCTGAGCCTGGGGGCAAGGCAGGGTGTCCACACTCCCAGGCCAAGGCAGAACCACATGCACACGTCTGACCTGCCCCCTGCACCGGCAGAGAGCTCGGGGGAGCCAGAGTCTGTCAGGCAGCTGCTGGGCTGGCCGCCTGTGTGGGAAGTGGCAGAGCCGACCTAGGGGCAAGTTGGGCCTCTTGCTCTCCCTGCTGCCCTGAGGCTGCTGGGCCAAAGAGGTCTTGGGCATCCAGCCCCTTGCTGGTCCCTTCCCTCTGACGAGGCCCTCTGAGCTCCAGCACCTTGCAGTGTGGAGACAGCCCCTGCCAGCAACCTCCTCTCCAAGGAGGCCTCAACCGAGGCCTAGGCCCAGGGGAAAGGCACCAGCGGGGATGAGCCTGGGGAGGCGCCCGGGCATGTCTGGACCCAGTCCCCGCAGCCTGCCCCTTGGTGGGGCAGTACCCCCGGAGGCCAGGAAGGTCTGGGCAAGGCTGGCCAGGGGCAGGGGCCCTGCTGGGTCCTGCCCCTGGCCTGTGGGGCCTCTGAGCACAACCGGCCCTCTCCCACTGGAAGAACTCCCCGGCTGCCTCCAAAGGCCACTTTGCCAACACTCCCGCCCGCTGTTCCCGCCAGGCACGCACAATGCTCCCAAGCCCGTGAGAAAAGCACTTCGGGGTGGTGCTCTCCTCGGGCCCTTGCCCCTGAGCCTGGGGGCCAGGCAGTTGGTCCACACTCCCAGACCAAGGCAGAACCACATGCACACGTCTGTTCCTGACCCCTGCACCGGCAGAGAGCTCGGGGGAGCCAGAGTCTGTCAGGCAGCTGCTGGGCTGGCCGCCTGTGTGGGAAGGGGCAGAGCCGACCTAGGGGCAAGTTGGGCCTCTTGCTCTCCCTGCTGCCCTGAGGCTGCTGGGCCAAAGAGGTCTTGGGCATCCAGCCCCTTGCTGGTCCCTTCCCTCTGACGAGGCCCTCTGAGCTCCAGCACCTTGCAGTGTGGAGACAGCCCCTGCCAGCAACCTCCTCTCCAAGGAGGCCTCAACCGAGGCCTAGGCCCAGGGGAAAGGCACCAGCGGGGATGAGCCTGGGGAGGCGCCCGGGCATGACTGGACCCAGTCCCTGCAGCCTGCCCCTTGGTGGGGCAGTACCCCCGGAGGCCAGGAAGGTCTGTGCAAGGCTGCCAGGGGCAGGGACAGCGCTGGGTCCTGCCCCTGGCCTGTGGGGCCTCTGAGAACAACTGGCACTCTCCCGCTGGAAGACCTCCCCGGCTGCCTCCAAAGGCTGGTTTGCAAGCACTCAATCCCGCTGTTCACGCCAGCTGCGCACAATGCTCCCAAGCCCGGGAGAAAAGCATTTTCGGGTGGTGCTCACTCCGGGCTTTGGAAGACCTCCCCGGCTGCCTCCAAGGCCGGTTTGCAAGCACTTCTGCCTGCTGTTCCCGCCACCCGCGCACAATGCTCCCAAGCCTGGGAGAAAAGCGTTTCGGGGTGGTGTTCTCTCTGGGCCCAAGAAAGACCTCCCGGGCTGCCCCCAAATGCCGGTTTGCAAGCACTCCCACTCACTGTTCCCGCCATCCGTGCAAATGCTCCAAGCCCAGGAGAAAAGCCCTTCAGGGTGGTGCTCTCTCCCGGCCCTTGGAAGACCTCCCCGGCTGCCTCCAAAGGCTGGATTTCAAGTACTCCCTCCCGCTGTCCCGCCAGCCGCACACAATGCTCCCAATCACGGGAGAAAAGCGCTTCGGGGTGGTGCTCTCTACGGGCCCTTGGAAGACCTCCCCGTTTGTCTCCAAAGGCCGGTTTGCAAGCACTCATGCCCGCTGTTCCCGTCAGCCGCGCACAATGCTCCCAAGCCTAGGAGAAAAGCGCTTCGGGGTGGTGCTCTCTCCCGGCCCTTGGAAGACCTCCCCGGCTGCCTCCAAAGGCCGGTTTGCAAGCACTCAATCCCGCTGTTCCCGCCAGCCGCGCACAATGCTCCCAAGCCCGGGAGAAAAGCGCTTCGGGGTGGTGCTCTCTCCTGGCCCTTGGAAGACCTCCCCGGCTGCCTCCAAAGGCTGGTTTTCGAGAACTCCCTCCCGCTGACCCGCCAGCCGCACACAATGCTCCCAAGCCCGGGAGAAAAGCATTTTGGGGTGGTCTCTCTCCGGGCCCTTGGAAGACTCCCCGGCTGCCTCTAAAGGCCGGTTTGCAAGCACTCATGTCCTCTGTTCCCGACAGCCGCGAACAATGCTCCCAATTCCGTGAGAAAAGTGCTTCGGGATGGTGCTCTCTCCGGGCCCTTGGAAGACCTCCCAAGCTGCCTCCAAAGGCCGGTTTGCAAGCACTCCCGCCCGCTGTTCCCGCCAGCCTCGCACAATGCTCCCAAGACCGGGAGAAAAGCGCTTCGGGGTGGTGTTCTCTCTGGGCCCAAGAAAGACCTCCCGGGCTGCCCCCAAATGCCGGTTTGCAAGCACTCCCACTCGCTGTTCCCGCCATCCGTGCAAATGCTCCAAGCCCAGGAGAAAAGCCCTTCAGGGTGGTGCTCTCTCCCGGCCCTTGGAAGACCTCCCCGTTTGTCTCCAAAGGCCGGTTTGCAAGCACTCATGCCCGCTGTTCCCGTCAGCCGCGCACAATGCTCCCAAGCCTAGGAGAAAAGCGCTTCGGGGTGGTGCTCTCTCCCGGCCCTTGGAAGACCTCCCCGGCTGCCTCCAAAGGCCGGTTTGCAAGCACTCAATCCCGCTGTTCCCGCCAGCCGCGCACGATGCTCCCAAGCCCGGGAGAAAAGCGCTTCGGGGTGGTGCTCTCTCCTGGCCCTTGGAAGACCTCCCCGGCTGCCTCCAAAGGCTGGTTTTCGAGAACTCCCTCCCGCTGACCCGCCAGCCACACACAATGCTCCCAAGCCCGGGAGAAAAGCATTTTGGGGTGGTCTCTCTCCGGGCCCTTGGAAGACTCCCCGGCTGCCTCTAAAGGCCGGTTTGCAAGCACTCATGTCCTCTGTTCCCGACAGCCGCGAACAATGCTCCCAATTCCGTGAGAAAAGTGCTTCGGGATGGTGCTCTCTCCGGGCCCTTGGAAGACCTCCCAAGCTGCCTCCAAAGGCCGGTTTGCAAGCACTCCCGCCCGCTGTTCCCGCCAGCCTCGCACAATGCTCCCAAGACCGGGAGAAAAGCGCTTCGGGGTGGTGTTCTCTCCGTGCCAATGGAGGACCTCCCTGGCTGCCCCCAAAGGCCGGTTTGCAAGCACTCCCACTCGCTGTTCCCGCCAGCCACGCACAATCCTCCAAAACCCCGGAGAAAAGCGCTTCGGGGTGGTGTTCTCTCCGTGCCCATGGAAGACCTCCCGGGGTGCCCCCAAAGGCCGGTTTGCAAGCACTCCCACTCGCTGTTCCCGCCATCCGCGCACAATGCTCCCAAGCCCGGGAGAAAAGCATTTTGGGGTGGTGCTCACACCGGGCCCTGGAAGACCTCCCCGGCTGCCTCCAAAGGACGGTTTTCAAGCACTCCTGCCTGCTGTTCCCGCCACCCGCGCACAATGCTCCCAAGCCCGGGAGAAAAGCGCTTCGGGGTGGTGCTCTCTACAGGCCCTTGGAAGACCTCCCCGGCTGCCTCCAAAGGCCGGTTTGCAAGGACTCCTTCCTGCTGTTCCCGCCATCCGCGCACAATGCTCCCAAGCCCGGGAGAAAAGCATTTTGTGGTGGTGCTCACTCCGGACCCTTGGAAGACCTCCCCGGCTGCCTCCAATGGCCGGTTTGCAAGCACTCATGTCCGCTGTTCCCACCAGCCGCGCACAATGCTCCCAAGCCCGGGAGAAAAGCTTTTTGGGGTGGTGCTCACACCGGGCCCTGGAAGACCTCCCCGGCTGCCTCCAAAGGCCAGTTTTCAAGCACTCCTGCCTGCTGTTCCCGCCACCTGCGCACAATGCTCCTAAGCCCGGGAGAAAAGCGCTTCGGGGTGGTGCTCTCTACAGGCCCTTGGAAGACCTCCCCGGCTGCCTCCAAAGGCCGGTTTGCAAGGACTCCTTCCTGCTGTTCCCGCCAGCCACGCACAATGCTCCCAAGCCCGGGAGAGAAGCATTTTGGGGTGGTGCTCTCTACAGGCCCTTGGAAGACCTCCCCGGCTGCCTCCAGTGGCCAGTTTGCAAGCACTCATGCCCGCTGTTCCCACCAGCCGCGCACAATACTCCCAAGCCCGGGAGAAAAGCTTTTTGGGGTGGTGCTCACACCGGGCCCTGGAAGACCTCCCCGGCTGCCTGCAAAGGCCGGTTTTCAAGCACTCCTGCCTGCTGTTCCCGCCACCCGCGCACAATACTCCCAAGCCCGGGAGAAAAGCGCTTCGGGGTGGTGCTCTCTACAGGCCCTTGGAAGACCTCCCCCGCTGCCTCCAAAGGCCGGTTTGCAAGGACTCCTTCCTGCTGTTCCCGCCAGCCACGCACAATGCTCCCAAGCCCGGGAGAAAAGTGCTTCGGGGTGGTGATCTCTCCGGGCCCTTGGAAGTCGTCCCCGGCTGCCTCCAAAGGCCGGTTTGCAAGCACTCATGCCCGTTGTTCCCACCAGCCGCGCACAATGCTCCCAAGCCCGGGAGAAAAGCATTTTGGGGTGGTGCTCACTCCGGGCCCTTGGAAGACCTCCCCGGCTGCCTCCAAAGGCCAGTTTGCAAGCAGTCCTGCCTGCTGTTCCCGCCAGCCGCGCACAATGCTCCCAAGCCCGGGAGAAAAGCACTTCGGGGTGGTGCTCTCTCCGGGCCCTTGGAAGACGTCTCCGGCTGCCTCCAAAGGCCGGTTTGCAAGCACTCATGCCCGTTGTTCCCACCAGCCGCGCACAATGCTCCCAAGCCCGGGAGAAAAGCATTTTGGGGTGGTGCTCACTCCGGGCCCTTGGAAGACCTCCCCGGCTGCCTCCAAAGGCCAGTTTGCAAGCAGTCCTGCCTGCTGTTCCCGCCAGCCGCGCACAATGTTCCCAAGCCCGGGAGAAAAGCGCTTCGGGGTGGTGCTCTCTCCGGGCACTTTCAAGACCTCCCCGGCTGCCCCCAAAGGCCGGTTTGTAAGTACTCATTCCCGCTGCTTCCGCCAGCCACGCACAATGCTCCCAAGCCCGGGAGAAAAGCATTTTGGGGTGGTGCTCTCTCCGGGCCCTTGGAAGACCTCCCGGGCTGCCTCCAAAGGCCGGTTTGCAAGCATTCATGTCCGTTGTTCCCGACAGCCGCGCACAATGCTCCCAAGCCCGAGAGAAAAGCATTTTGGGGTGGTGATCAGTCCGGCCCTTGGAAGACCTCCCCGGCTGCCTCCAAAGGACAGTTTGCAAGCACTCATGCCCGCTGTTCCCGCCAGCCACGCACAATGCTCCCAAGACCGTGAGAAAAGCGCTTCGGGGTGGTGTTCTCTCAGGGACCATGGAGGACCTCACCGGCTGCCCCCAAAGGCCGGTTTGCAAGCATTCCCACTCGCTGTTCCCGCCAGGCACACACAATGTTCCAAAACCCCGGAGAAAAGCGCTTCGGGGTGGTGCTCTCTCCGCGCCCTTGGAAGACTTCTCTGGCTGCCGCCAAATGCCGGTTTGCAAGAATTCCCTCCCGCTGTCCCACCAGCCGCACACAATGCTCCAAAACCCGAGAGAAAAGCGCTTCGAGGTGGTGCTCTCTCCGGGCCCTTGGAAGACCTCCCCGGCTGCCTCCAAAGGCCGGTTTGCAAGCACTCCTGCCTGCTGTTCCCGCCACGCGCGCACAATGCTCCCAAGCCCGGAAGAAAAGCATTTTGGGGTAGTGTTCTCTCCGGGCGCTTGGAAGACCTCCCGGGCGGCCTCCAAAGGCCGGTTTGCAAGCACTCATGTCCGCTGTTCCCGACAGCCGCACACAATGCTCCCAAGCCCGGGAGAAAAGCATTTTGGGGTGGTGATCAGTCCGGGCCCTTGGAAGACCTCCCCGGCTGCCTCCAAAGGACAGTTTGCAAGAACTCATGCCCGCTGTTCCCGCCAGGCAGGCACAATGCTCCCAAGCCCGGGAGAAAAGCGCTTCGGGGTGGTGCTCTCACCGGTCCCTTGCCCCTGAGCCTGGGGGCAATGCAGGGGGAACACACTCCCAGGCCAAGGCAGAACCACATGCAAACGTCTGTTCCTGGTCCCTGCACCGGCAGAGAGCTCGGGGGAGCCAGAGTATGCCAGGCAGCTGCTGGGTTGGCGGCCTGTGTGGAAAGGGGCAGAGCCGACCTAGGGGCAAGTTGGGCCTCTTGCTCTCCCTGCTTCCCTGAGGCTGCTGGGCCAAAGAGGTCTTGGGCATCCAGCCCCTTGCTGGTCCCTTCCCTCTGATGAGGCCCTCTGAGCTCCAGCACCTTGCAGTGTGGAGACAGCCCCTGCCAGCAACCTCCTCTCCAAGGCGGCCTCAACCGAGGCCTAGGCCCAGGGGAAAGGCACCAGCGGGGATGAGCCTGGGGAGGCGCCCGGGCATGTCTGGACCCTGTCCCCGCAGCCTGCCCCTTGGTGGGGCAGTACCCCCGGAGGCCAGGAAGGTCTGGGCAAGGCTGCCAGGGGCAGGGACACTGCTGGGTCCTGCCCCTGGCCTGTAGGGCGTCTGAGCACAACCAGCACCCTCCCGCTGGAAGACCTCCCCGTCTGCCTCCAAAGGCCTGTTTGCAAGCACTCCCACCCGCTGTTCCCGCCAGGCACGCACAATGCTCCCAAGCCCGGGAGAAAAGCGCTTCGGGGTGGTGCTCTCCTCGGGCCCTTGCCCCTGAGCCTGGGGGCCAGGCAGGTGGAACACACTCCCAGGCCAAGGGAGAACGACATGCACACGTCTGTTCCTGCCCCCTACACCGGCAGAGAGCTCGGGGGAGCCAGAGTCTGTCAGGCAGCTGCTGGGTTGGCCGCCTGTGTGGGAAGGGGCAGAGCCGAATAGGGGCAAGTTGGGCCTCTTGCTCTCCCTGCTGCCCTGAGGCTGCTGGGCCAAAGATGTCTTGGGCATCCAGCCCTTTACTGGTCCCTTCTCTCTGACGAGGCTCTCTGAGCTGCAGCACCTTGCAGTGTGGAGACAGCCCCTGCCAGCAACCTCCTCTCCAAGGAGGCCTCAACCGAGGCCTAGGCCCAGGGGAAAGGCACCAGCGGGGATGAGCCAGGGGAGGCGCCCGAGCATGTCTGGACCCAGTCCCCGCAGCCTGCCCCTTGGTGGGGCAGTACCCCCGGAGGCCAGGAAGGTATGGGCAAGGCTGGCCAGGGGCAGGGGCCCTGCTGGGTCCTGCCCCTGGCCTGTGGGGCCTCTGAGCACAACCGGCCCTCTCCCACTGGAAGACCTCCCCGGCTGCCTCCAAAGGCCGGTTTGCAAGCGTTCCCGCCCACTGTTCCCAGCAGGCGTGCACAATGCTCCTAAGCCCGGGAGAAAAGCGCTTCGGGGTGATGCTCTCTCCGGGCCCTTGCCCCTGAGCCTGGGGGCAAGGCAGGGTGTCCACACTCCCAGGCCAAGGCAGAACCACATGCACACGTCTGATCTGCCCCCTGCACCGGCAGAGAGCTCGGGGGAGCCAGAGTCTGTCAGGCAGCTGCTGGGCTGGCCGCCTGTGTGGGAAGGGGCAGAGCCGACCTAGGGGCAAGTTGGGCCTCTTGCTCTCCCTGCTGCCCTGAGGCTGCTGGGCCAAAGAGGTCTTGGGCATCCAGCCCCTTGCTGGTCCCTTCCCTCTGATGAGGCCCTCTGAGCTCCAGCACCTTGCAGTGTGGAGACAGCCCCTGCCAGCAACCTCCTCTCCAAGGAGGCCTCAACCGAGGCCTAGGCCCAGGGGAAAGGCACCAGCGGGGATGAGCCTGGGGAGGCGCGCGGGCATGACTGGACCCAGGCCCGCAGCCTGCCCCTTGGTGGGGCAGTACCCCCAGAGGCCAGGAAGGTCTGGGCAAGGCTGGCCAGGGGCAGGGGCCCTGCTGGGTCCTGTCCCTGGCCTGTAGGGCCTCTGAGCACAACCGGCCCTCTCCCACTGGAAGACCTCCCCGGCTGCCTCCAAAGGCCAGTTTGCCAACACTCCTGCCCGCTGTTCCCGCCAGGCACGCACAATGCTCCCAAGCCCAGGAGAAAAGCGCGTCGGGGTGGTGGTCTCTCCGGGCCCCTGCCCGTGAGCCTGGGGGCCGGGCAGGGGATCCACAGTCCCAGGCCAAGGCAGAACCACATGCACACGTCTGTTCCTGCCCCCTCCACCGGCAGAGAGCTGGGGGGAGCCAGAGTCTGTCAGGCAGGTGCTGGGCTGGCCGCCTGTGTGGGAAGGGGCAGAGCCGACCTAGGGGCAAGTTGGGCCTCTTGCTCTACCTGCTGCCCTGAGGCTGCTGGGCCAAAGAGGTCTTGGGCATCCAGCCCCTTGCTGGTCCCTTCCCTCTGACGAGGCCCTCTGAGCTCCAGCACCTTGCAGTGTGGAGACAGCCCCTGCCAGCAACCTCCTCTCCAAGGAGGCCTCAACCGAGGCCTAGGACCAGGGGAAAGGCACCAGCGGGGATGAGCCTGGGGAGGCGCCCGGGCATGTCTGGACCCAGTCCCCGCAGCCTGCCCCTTGGTGGGATAGTAACCCCGGAGTCCAGGAGGGTCTGGGCAAGGCTGCCAGGGGCAGGGACACTGCTGGGTCCTGCCCTTGGCCTGTGGGGCGTCTGAGCACAACCGGCACTCTCCCGCTGGAAGACCTCCCTAGCTGCCTCCAAAGGCCGGTTTGCAAGCACTCCCGCCCGCTGTTCCCGCCAGGCACGCACAATGCTACCAAGCCCGAGAGAAAAGCGCTTCGGGGTGGTGCTCTCTCCGGACCCTTGCCCCTGACCCTGGGGGACAGGCAGGGGGAACACACTCCCAGGCCAAGGCAGAACCACATGCACACGTCTGTTTCTGCCCCCTACACCGGCAGAGAGATCGGGGGAGCCAGAGACTGCCAGGCTGCTGCTGGGCTGGCTGCCTGTCTGGGACGGGGCAGAGCCGACCTAGGGGCAAGTTGGGCCTCTTGCTCTCCCTGCTGCCCTGAGGCTGCTGGGTCAAAGAGGTCTTGGGCATCCAGCCCTTTGCTGGTCCCTTCCCTCTGACGAGGCCCTCTGAGCTCCAGCACCTTGCAGTGTGGAGACAGCCCCTGCCAGCAACCTCCTCTCCAAAGAGGCCTCAACCGAGGCCTACCCCCAGGGGAAAGGCACCAGCGGGGATGATCCTGGGGAGGCGCACGGACATGTCTGGACCCAGTCACAGCAGCCTGCCCCTTGGTGGGGCAGTACCCCCGGAGGCCAGGAAGGTCTGGGCAAGGCTGGCCAGGGGCAGGGGCCCTGCTGGGTCCTGCCCCTGGCCTGTGGGGCCTCTGAGCACAACCGGCCCTCTCCCACTGGAAGACCTCCCCGGCTGCCTCCAAAGGCCGGTTTGCAAGCGCTTCCGCCCACTGTTCCCAGCAGGCGTGGACAATGCTCCCAAGCCCGGGAGAAAAGCGCTTCAGGGTGGTGCTCTCTCTGGGCCCTTGCCCCTGAGCCTGGGGGCAAGGCAGGGTGTCCACACTCCCAGGCCAAGGCAGAACCACATGCACACGTCTGATCTGCGCCCTGCACCGGCAGAGAGCTCGGGGGAGCCAGAGTCTGTCAGGCAGCTGCTGGGCTGGCCGCCTGTGTGGGAAGGGGCAGAGCCGACCTAGGGGCAAGTTGGGCCTCTTGCTCTCCCTGCTGCCCTGAGGCTGCTGGGCCAAAGAGGTCTTGGGCATCCAGCCCCTTGCTTGTCCCTTCCCTCTGACGAGGCCCTCTGAGCTCCAGCACCTTGCAGTGTGGAGACAGCACCTGCCAGCAATCTCCTCTCCAAGGAGGCCTCAACCGAGGCCTAGGCCCAGGGAAAAGGCACCAGCGGGGTTGAGCCAGGGGAGGCGCCCGGGCATGTCTGGACCCTGTCCCCGCAGCCTGCCCCTTGGTGGGGCAGTACCCCCGGAGGCCAGGAAGGTCTGGGCAAGGCTGGCCAGGGGCAGGGGCCCTGCTGGGTCCTGCCCCTGGCCTGTGGGGCCTCTGAGCACAACCGGCCCTTGCCCACTGGAAGACCTCCCCGGCTGCCTCCAAAGGCCGGTTTGCAAGCCCTCCCGCCCACTGTTCCCGCCAGGCGCGCACAATGCTCCCAAGCGCGGGAGAAAAGCGCTTCGGGGTGGTGGTCTCTCCGGGCCCCTGCCCCTGAGCCTGGGGGCAAGGCAGGGGATCCACAGTCCCAGGCCAAGGCAGAACCACATGCACACGTCTGTTCCTGCCCCCTCCATCGGCAGAGAGCTGGGGGGAGCCAGAGTCTGTCAGGCAGCTGCTGGGCTGGCCGCCTGTGTGGGAAGGGGCAGAGCCGACCTAGGGGCAAGTTGGGCCTCTTGCTCTCCCTGCTGCCCTGAGGCTGC
Source organism: Dama dama (assembly GCF_033118175.1). Lineage (NCBI taxonomy): Eukaryota > Metazoa > Chordata > Mammalia > Artiodactyla > Cervidae > Dama > Dama dama. The sequence goes on along the minus strand of NW_026871029.1, from coordinate 161,601 downwards.
TGGGCCAAAGAGGTCTTGGGCATCCAGCCCCTTGCTGGTCCCTTCCCTCTGACGAGGCCCTCTGAGCTCCAGCACCTTGCAGTGTGGAGACAGCCCCTGCCAGCAACCTCCTCTCCAAGGAGGCCTCAACCGAGGCCTAGGCCCAGGGGAAAGGCACCAGCGGGGATGAGCCAGTGGAGGCGCACGGGCATGTCTGGACCCAGTCCCCGCAGCCTGCCCCTTGGTGGGGCAGTACCCCCGGAGGCCAGGAAGGTCTGGGCAAGGCTGGCCAGGGGCAGGGGCCCTGCTGGGTCCTGCCCCTGGCCTGTGGGGCCTCTGAGCACAACCGGCCCTCTCCCACTGGAAGACCTCCCCGGCTGCCTCCAAAGGCCAGTTTGCCAACACTCCCGCCCGCTGTTCCCGCCAGGCACGCACAATGCTCCCAAGCCCGGGAGAAAAGCGCTTCGGGGTGTTGCCCTCTCCGGACCCTTGCCCCTGAGCCTGGGGTCCAGGCAGTGGGTCCACACTCCCAGACCAAGGCAGAACCACATGCACTCGTCTGTTCCTGACCCCTGCACCGGCAGAGAGCTCGGGGGAGCCAGAGTCTGTCAGGCAGCTGCTGGGTTGGCTGCCTGTGTGGGAAGGGGCAGAGCCGACCTAGGGGCAAGTTGGGCCTCTTCCTCTCCCTGCTGCCCTGAGGCTGCTGGTCCAAAGACGTCTTGGGCATCCAGTCCCTTACTGGTCCCTTCCCTCTGACGAGGCCCTCTGAGCTCCAGCACCTTGCAGTGTGGAGACAGCCCCTGCCAGCAACCTCCTCTCCAAGGAGGCCTCAACCGAGGCCTAGGCCCAGGGGAAAGGCACCAGCGGGGATGAGCCAGTGGAGGCGCAAGGGCATGTCTGGACCCAGTCCCCGCAGCCTGCCCCTTGGTGGGGCAGTACCCCCGGAGGCCAGGAAGGTCTGGGCAAGGCTGCGAGGGGCAGGGGCCCTGCTGGGTCGTGCCACTGGCCTGTGGGGCGTCTGAGCACAACCGGCACTCTCCCGCTGGAAGACCTCCCCGTCTGCCTCCAAAGGCCGGTTTGCAAGCACTCCCGCCCGCTGTTCCCGCCAGGCAGGCACAATGCTCCCAAGCCCGGGAGAAAAGCGCTTCGGGGTGGTGCTCTCCTCGGGCCCTTGCCCCTGAGCCTGGGGGCCAGGCAGTTGGAACACACTCCCAGGCCAAGGCAGAACGACATGCACACGTCTGTTCCTGCCCCCTAAACCGGCAGAGAGCTCGGGGGAGCCAGAGACTGCCAGGCTGCTGCTGGGCTGGCTGCCTGTGTGGGACGGGGCAGAGCCGACCTAGGGGCAAGTTGGGCCTCTTGCTCTCCCTGCTGCCCTGAGGCTGCTGGGTCAAAGAGGTCTTGGGCATCCAGCCCTTTGCTGGTCCCTTCCCTCTGACGAGGCCCTCTGAGCTCCAGCACCTTGCAGTGTGGAGACAGCCCCTGCCAGCAACCTCCTCTCCAAAGAGGCCTCAACCGAGGCCTACGCCCAGGGGAAAAGCACCAGCGGGGATGATCCTGGGGAGGCGCACGGACATGTCTGGACCCAGTCCCCGCAGCCTGCCCCTTGGTGGGGCAGTACCCCCGGAGGCCAGGAAGGTCTGGGCAAGGCTGGCCAGGGGCAGGGGCCCTGCTGGGTCCTGCCCCTGGCCTGTGAGGCCTCTGAGCACAACCGGCCCTCTCCCACTGGAAGACCTCCCCGGCTGCCTCCAAAGTCCTCTTTGCAAACACTCCCGCCCGCTGTTCACGCCAGGCTCGCACAATGCTCCCAAGCCCGGGAGAAAAGCGTTTCGGGGTGGTGTTCTCTCTGGACCCAAGAAAGACCTCCCGGGCTGCCCCCAAATGCCGGTTTGCAAGCACTCCCACTCACTGTTCCCGCCATCCGTGCAAATGCTCCAAGCCCAGGAGAAAAGCCCTTCAGGGTGGTGCTCTCTCCCGGCCCTTGGAAGACCTCCCCGGCTGCCTCCAAAGGCTGGATTTCAAGTACTTCCTCCCGCTGTCCCGCCAGCCGCACACAATGCTCCCAATCACGGGAGAAAAGCGCTTCGGGGTGGTGCTCTCTACGGGCCCTTGGAAGACCTCCCCGTTTGTCTCCAAAGGCCGGTTTGCAAGCACTCATGCCCGCTGTTCCCGCCAGCCGCGCACAATGCTCCCAAGCCTAGGAGAAAAGCGCTTCGGGGTGGTGCTCTCTCCCGGCCCTTGGAAGACCTCCCCGGCTGCCTCCAAAGGCCGGTTTGCAAGCACTCAATCCCGCTGCTCCCGCCAGCCGCGCACAATGCTCCCAAGCCCGGGAGAAAAGCGCTTCGGGGTGGTGCTCTCTCCCGGCCCTTGGAAGACCTCCCCGGCTGCCTCCAAAGGCTGGTTTTCAAGAACTCCCTCCCGCTGACCCGCCAGCCGCACACAATGCTCCCAAGCCCGGGAGAAAAGCATTTTGAGGTGGTCTCTCTCCGGGCCCTTGGAAGACTCCCCGGCTGCCTCCAAAGGACGGTTTTCAAGCACTCCTGCCTGCTGTTCCCGCCACCCGCGCAGAATGCTCCCAAGCGCGGGAGAAAAGCGCTTCGGGGTGGTGCTCTCTACAGGCCCTTGGAAGACCTCCCCGGCTGCCTCCAAAGGCCGGTTTGCAAGGACTCCTTCCTGCTGTTCCCGCCAGCCACGCACAATGCTCCCAAGCCCGGGAGAAAAGCATTTTGGGGTGGTGCTCACACCGGGCCCTGGAAGACCTCCCCGGCTGCCTCCAAAGGACGGTTTTCAAGCACTCCTGCCTGCTGTTCCCGCCACCCGCGCAGAATGCTCCCAAGCGCGGGAGAAAAGCGCTTCGGGGTGGTGCTCTCTACAGGCCCTTGGAAGACCTCCCCGGCTGCCTCCAAAGGCCGGTTTGCAAGGACTCCTTCCTGCTGTTCCCGCCAGCCACGCACAATGCTCCCAAGCCCGGGAGAAAAGCATTTTGGGGTGGTGCTCACTCCGGGCCCTTGGAAGACCTCCCCGGCTGCCTCCAATGGCCAGTTTGCAAGCACTCATGTCCGCTGTTCCCACCAGCCGCGCACAATGCTCCCAAGCCCGGGAGAAAAGCTTTTTGGGGTGGTGCTCACACCGGGCCCTGGAAGACCTCCCCGGCTGCCTCCAAAGGCCAGTTTTCAAGCACTCCTGCCTGCTGTTCCCGCCACCTGCGCACAATGCTCCCAAGCCCGGGAGAAAAGCGCTTCGGGGTGGTGCTCTCTACAGGCCCTTGGAAGACCTCCCCGGCTGCCTCCAAAGGCCGGTTTGCAAGGACTCCTTCCTGCTGTTCCCGCCAGCCACGCACAATGCTCCCAAGCCCGGGAGAGAAGCATTTTGGGGTGGTGCTCTCTACAGGCCCTTGGAAGACCTCCCCGGCTGCCTCCAGTGGCCAGTTTGCAAGCACTCATGCCCGCTGTTCCCACCAGCCGCGCACAATGCTCCCAAGCCCGGGAGAAAAGCTTTTTGGGGTGGTGCTCACACCGGGCCCTGGAAGACCTCCCCGGCTGCCTGCAAAGGCCGGTTTTCAAGCACCTCTGCCTGCTGTTCCTGCCACCCGCGCACAATACTCCCAAGCCCGGGAGAAAAGCGCTTCGGGGTGGTGCTCTCTACAGGCCCTTGGAAGACCTCCCCCGCTGCCTCCAAAGGCCGGTTTGCAAGGACTCCTTCCTGCTGTTCCCGCCAGCCACGCACAATGCTCCCAAGCCCGGGAGAAAAGTGCTTCGGGGTGGTGATCTCTCCGGGCCCTTGGAAGACCTCCCCGGCTGCCTCCAAAGGCCAGTTTGCAAGCACTCAATCCCGCTGTTCCCGCCAGCCGCGCACAATGCTCGCAAGCCTAGGAGAAAAGCGCTTCGGGGTGGTGCTCTCTCCCGGCCCTTCGAAGACCTCCCCGGCTGCCTCCAAGGCCGGTTTGCAAGCACTTCTGCCTGCTGTTCCCGCCACCCGCGCACAATGCTCCCAAGCCCGGGAGAAAAGCGTTTCGGGGTGGTGTTCTCTCTGGGCCCAAGAAAGACCTCCCGGGCTGCCCCCAAATGCCGGTTTGCAAGCACTCCCACTCACTGTTCCCGCCATCCGTGCAAATGCTCCAAGCCCAGGAGAAAAGCCCTTCAGGGTGGTGCTCTCTCCCGGCCCTTGGAAGACCTCCCCGGCTGCCTCCAAAGGCTGGATTTCAAGTACTCCCTCCGGCTGTCCCGCCAGCCGCACACAATGCTCCCAATCACGGGAGAAAAGCGCTTCGGGGTGGTGCTCTCTACGGGCCCTTGGAAGACCTCCCCGTTTGTCTCCAAAGGCCGGTTTGCAAGCACTCATGCCCGCTGTTCCCGCCAGCCGCGCACAATGCTCCCAAGCCTAGGAGAAAAGCGCTTCGGGGTGGTGCTCTCTCCCGGCCCTTGGAAGACCTCCCCGGCTGCCTCCAAAGGCCAGTTTGCAAGCACTCAATCCCGCTGTTCCCGCCAGCCGCGCACAATGCTCCCAAGCCCGGGAGAAAAGCGCTTCGGGGTGGTGCTCTCTCCTGGCCCTTGGAAGACCTCCCCGGCTGCCTCCAAAGGCTGGTTTTCGAGAACTCCCTCCCGCTGTCCCGCCAGCCGCACACAATGCTCCCAAGCCCGGGAGAAAAGCATTTTGGGGTGGTCTCTCTCCGGGCCCTTGGAAGACTCCCCGGCTGCCTCTAAAGGCCGGTTTGCAAGCACTCATGTCCTCTGTTCCCGACAGCCGCGAACAATGCTCCCAATTCCGTGAGAAAAGTGCTTCGGGATGGTGCTCTCTCCGGGCCCTTGGAAGACCTCCCAAGCTGCCTCCAAAGGCCGGTTTGCAAGCACTCCCGCCCGCTGTTCCCGCCAGCCTCGCACAATGCTCCCAAGACCGGGAGAAAAGCGCTTCGGGGTGGTGTTCTCTCCGTGCCAATGGAGGACCTCCCTGGCTGCCCCCAAAGGCCGGTTTGCAAGCACTCCCACTCGCTGTTCCCGCCAGCCACGCACAATCCTCCAAAACCCCGGAGAAAAGCGCTTCGGGGTGGTGTTATCTCCGTGCCCATGGAAGACCTCCCGGGGTGCCCCCAAAGGCCGGTTTGCAAGCACTCCCACTCGCTGTTCCCGCCATCCGCGCACAATGCTCCCAAGACCGGGAGAAAAGCATTTTGGGGTGGTGCTCACACCGGGCCCTGGAAGACCTCCCCGGCTGCCTCCAAAGGACGGTTTTCAAGCACTCCTGCCTGCTGTTCCCGCCACCCGCGCAGAATGCTCCCAAGCGCGGGAGAAAAGCGCTTCGGGGTGGTGCTCTCTACAGGCCCTTGGAAGACCTCCCCGGCTGCCTCCAAAGGCCGGTTTGCAAGGACTCCTTCCTGCTGTTCCCGCCAGCCACGCACAATGCTCCCAAGCCCGGGAGAAAAGCATTTTGGGGCGGTGCTCACTCCGGGCCCTTGGAAGACCTCCCCGGCTGCCTCCAATGGCCAGTTTGCAAGCACTCATGTCCGCTGTTCCCACCAGCCGCGCACAATGCTCCCAAGCCCGGGAGAAAAGCTTTTTGGGGTGGTGCTCACACCGGGCCCTGGAAGACCTCCCCGGCTGCCTCCAAAGGCCAGTTTTCAAGCACTCCTGCCTGCTGTTCCCGCCACCTGCGCACAATGCTCCTAAGCCCGGGAGAAAAGCGCTTCGGGGTGGTGCTCTCTACAGGCCCTTGGAAGACCTCCCCGGCTGCCTCCAAAGGCCGGTTTGCAAGGACTCCTTCCTGCTGTTCCCGCCAGCCACGCACAATGCTCCCAAGCCCGGGAGAGAAGCATTTTGGGGTGGTGCTCTCTACAGGCCCTTGGAAGACCTCCCCGGCTGCCTCCAGTGGCCAGTTTGCAAGCAGTCCTGCCTGCTGTTCCCGCCAGCCGCGCACAATGCTCCCAAGCCCGGGAGAAGAGCGCTTCGGGGTGGTGCTCTCTCCGGGCCCTTGGAAGACGTCCCCGGCTGCCTCCAAAGGCCGGTTTGCAAGCACTCATGCCCGTTGTTCCCACCAGCCGCGCACAATGCTCCCAAGCCCGGGAGAAAAGCATTTTGGGGTGGTGCTCACTCCGGGCCCTTGGAAGACCTCCCCGGCTGCCTCCAAAGGCCAGTTTGCAAGCAGTCCTGCCTGCTGTTCCCGCCAGCCGCGCACAATGTTCCCAAGCCCGGGAGAAAAGCGCTTCGGGGTGGTGCTCTCTCCGGGCACTTTCAAGACCTCCCCGGCTGCCCCCAAAGGCCGGTTTGTAAGTACTCATTCCCACTGCTTCCGCCATCCACGCACAATGCTCCCAAGCCCGGGAGAAAAGCATTTTGGGGTGGTGCTCTCTCCGGGCCCTTGGAAGACCTCCCGGGCTGCCTCCAAAGGCCGGTTTGCAAGCATTCATGTCCGTTGTTCCCGACAGCCGCGCACAATGCTCCCAAGCCCGAGAGAAAAGCATTTTGGGGTGGTGATCAGTCCGGCCCTTGGAAGACCTCCCCGGCTGCCTCCAAAGGACAGTTTGCAAGCACTCATGCCCGCTGTTCCCGCCAGCCACGCACAATGCTCCCAAGACCGTGAGAAAAGCGCTTCGGGGTGGTGTTCTCTCAGGGACCATGGAGGACCTCCCCGGCTGCCCCCAAAGGCCGGTTTGCAAGCATTCCCACTCGCTGTTCCCGCCAGGCACACACAATGTTCCAAAACCCCGGAGAAAAGCGCTTCGGGGTGGTGCTCTCTCCGCGCCCTTGGAAGACTTCTCTGGCTGCCGCCAAAGGCCGGTTTGCAAGAATTCCTTCCCGCTGTCCCACCAGCCGCACACAATGCTCCAAAACCCGAGAGAAAAGCGCTTCGAGGTGGTGCTCTCTCCAGGCCCTTGGAAGACCTCCCCGGCTGCCTCCAAAGGCCGGTTTGCAAGCACTCCTGCCTGCTGTTCCCGCCACGCGCGCACAATGCTCCCAAGCCCGGAAGAAAAGCATTTTGGGGTAGTGCTCTCTCCGGGCCCTTGGAAGACCTCCCGGGTTGCCTCCAAAGGCCGGTTTGCAAGCACTCATGTCCGCTGTTCCCGACAGCCGCGCACAATGCTCCCAAGCCCGGGAGAAAAGCATTTTGGGGTGGTGATCAGTCCGGGCCCTTGGAAGACCTCCCCGGCTGCCTCCAAAGGACAGTTTGCAAGAACTCATGCCGCTGTTCCCGCCAGGCACGCACAATGCTCCCAAGCCCGGGAGAAAAGCGCTTCGGGGTGGTGCTCTCACCGGGCCCTTGCCCCTGAGCCTGGGGGCAATGCAGGGGGAACACACTCCAAGGCCAAGGCAGAACCATATGCAAACGTCTGTTCCTGGTCCCTGCACCGGCAGAGAGCTCGGGGGAGCCAGAGTATGCCAGGCAGCTGCTGGGTTGGCGGCCTGTGTGGAAAGGGGCAGAGCCGACCTAGGGGCAAGTTGGGCCTCTTGCTCTCCCTGCTGCCCTGAGGCTGCTGGGCCAAAGAGGTCTTGGGCATCCAGCCCCTTGCTGGTCCCTTCCTTCTGACGAGGCCCTCTGAGCTCCAGCACCTTGCAGTGTGGAGACAGCCCCTGCCAGCAACCTCCTCTCCAAGGAGGCCTCAACCGAGGCCTAGGCCCAGGGGAAAGGCACCAGCGGGAATGAGCCAGTGGAGGCGCACGGGCATGTCTGGACCCAGTCCCCGCAGCCTGCCCCTTGGTGGGGCAGTACCCCCGGAGGCCAGGAAGGTCTGGGCAAGGCTGCCAGGGGCAGGGACACTGCTGGGTCCTGCCCCTGGCCTGTGGGGCGTCTGAGCACAACCGGCACTCTCCCACTGGAAGACCTGCCCGGCTGCCTCCAAAGGCCGGTTTGCAAGCGCTCCCGCCCACTGTTCCCAGCAGGCGTGTACAATGCTCCCAAGCCCGGGAGAAAAGCGCTTCGGGGTGGTGCTCTCTCCGGGCCCTTGCTCCTGAGCCTGGGGGCAAGGCACGGTGTCCACAATCCCAGGCCAAGTCAGAACCACATGCACACCTCTGATCTGCCCCCTGCACCGGCAAAGAGCTCGGGGGAGCCAGAGTATGTCAGGCAGCTGCTGGGCTAGCCGCCTGTGTGGGAAGGGGCAGAGCCGACCTAGGGGCAAGTTGTGCCTCTTGCTCTCCCTGCTGCCCTGAGGCTGCTGGGCCAAAGAGGTCTTGGGCGTCCAGCCCCTTGCTGGTCCCTTCCCTCTGACGAGGCCCTCTGAGCTCCAGCACCTTGCAGTGTGGAGACAGCCCCTGCCAGCAACCTCCTCTCCAAGAGGCCTAAACCGAGGCCTAGGCCCAGGGGAAAGGCACCAGTGGGGATGAGCCTGGGGAAGCGCCAGGGCATGTCTGGACCCAGTCCCCGCAGCCTGCCCCTTGGTGGGGCAGTACCCCTGAGGCCAGGAAGGTCTGGGAAAGGCTGGCCAGGGGCAGGGGACCTGCTGGGTCCTGCCCCTGGCCTGTCGGGCCTCTGAGCACAACCGGCCCTCTCCCAATGGAAGACCTCCCCGGCTGCCTCCAAAGGCCGGTTTGCAAGCACTCCCGCCCACTGTTCCCAGCAGGCGTGCACAATGCTCCCAAGCCCTGGAGAAAAGCGCTTCGGGGTGTTGCTCTCTCCGGGCCCTTGCCCCTGAGCCTGGGGTTCAGGCAGTGGGTCCACACTCCCAGACCAAGGCAGAACCACATGCACACGTGTGTTCCTGCCCCCTACACCGGCAGAGAGCTCGGGGGAGCCAGAGACTGCCAGGCTGCTGCTGGGCTGGCTGCCTGTGTGGTACGGGGCAGAGCCGACCTAGGGGCATGTTGGGCCTCTTGCTCTCCCTGCTGCCCTGAGGCTGCTGGGTCAAAGAGGTCTTGGGCATCCAGCGCTTTGCTGGTGCCTTCCCTCTGACGAGGCCCTCTGAGCTCCAGCACCTTGCAGTGTGGAGACAGCCCCTGTCAGCAACCTCCTCTCCAAAGAGTCCTCAACCGAGGCCTACAACCAGGGGAAAGGCACCAGCGGGGATGATCCTGGGGAGGCGCACAGACATGTCTGGACCCAGTCTCCTCAGCCTGCCCCTTGGTGGGGCAGTACCCCCGGAGGCCAGGAAGGTCTGGGCAAGTCTGGCCAGGGGCAGGGGCCCTGCTGGGTCCTGACCCTGGCCTGTGGGGCCTCTGAGCACAACCGGCCCTCTCCCACTGCAAGACCTCCCCGGCTGCCTCCAAAGTCCTGTTTGCAACACTCCCGCCCGCTGTTCACGTCAGGAATGCACAAAGCTCCCAAGCCGGGGAGAAAAGCGCTTCGGTGTGGTGCTCTCTCCGGGCCCTTGCCCATGAGCCTGGGGGCAAGGCAGGGAGAACCCACTCCCAGGCCAAGGCAGAACCACATGCCCACATCTGTTCCTGTCCCCTGCACCGGCAGAGAGCTTGGGGGAGCCAGAGTCTGTCAGGCAGCTGCTGGGTTGGCCGCCTGTGTGGGAAGGGGCAGAGCCGACCTAGGGGCAAGTTGGGCCTCTTGCTCTCCCTGCTGCCCTGAGGCTGCTGGTCCAAAGACGTCTTGGGCATCCAGCCCTTTACTGGTCCCTTCTCTCTGACGAGGCTGTCTGAGCTGCAGCACCTTGCAGTGTGGAGACAGCCCCTGCCAGCAACCTCCTCTCCAAGGAGGCCTCAACCGAGGCCTAGGCCCAGGGGAAAGGCACCAGCGGGGATGAGCCAGGGGAGGCGCCCGAGCATGTCTGGACCCAGTCCCCGCAGCCTGCCCCTTGGTGGGGCAGTACCCCCGGAGGCCAGGAAGGTCTGGGCAAGGCTGGCCAGGGGCAGGGGCCCTGCTGCGTCCTGCCCTTGGCCTGTGGGGCCTCTGAGCACAACCGGCCCTCTCCCACTGGAAGACCTCCCCGGCTGCCTCCAAAGGCCGGTTTGCAAGCGCTCCCGCCCACTGTTCCCAGCAGGCGTGCACAATGCTCCTAAGCCCGGGAGAAAAGCGCTTCGGGGTGGTGCTCTCTCCGGGCCCTTGCCCCTGAGACTGGGGGCAAGGCAGGGTGTTCACACTCCCAGGCCAATGCAGAACCACATGCACACGACTGATCTGCCCCCTGCACCAGCAGAGAGCTCGGGGGAGCCAGAGTCTGTCAGGCAGCTGCTGGGCTGGCCGCCTGTGTGGGAAGGGGCAGAGCCGACCTAGGGGCAAGTTGGGCCTCTTGCTCTCCCTGCTGCCCTGAGGCTGCTGGGCCAAAGAGGTCTTGGGCATCCAGCCCCTTGCTGGTCCCTTCCCTCTGACGAGGCCCTCTGAGCTCCAGCACCTTGCAGTGTGGAGACAGCCCCTGCCAGCAACCTCCTCTCCAAGGAGGCCTCAACCGAGGCCTAGGCCCAGGGGAAAGGCACCAGCGGGGATGAGCCTGGGGAGGCGCCCGGGCATGTCTGGACCCAGTCCCCGCAGCCTGCCCCTTGGTGGGGCAGTACCCCCGGAGGCCAGGAAGGTCTGGGCAAGGCTGGCCAGGGGCAGGGGCCCTGCTGGGTCCTGCCCCTGGCCTGTAGGGCCTCTGAGCACAACCGGCCCTCTCCCGCTGGAAGACCTCCCCGGCTGCCTCCAAAGGCCAGTTTGCCAACACTCCTGCCCGCTGTTCCCGCCAGGCACGCACAATGCTCCCAAGCCCAGGAGAAAAGCGCTTCGGGGTGGTGGTCTCTCCGGGCCCCTGCCCCTGAGCCTGGGGGCCAGGCAGGGGATCCACAGTCCCAGGCCAAGGCAGAACCACATGCACACGTCTGTTCCTGCCCCCTCTACCGGCAGAGAGCTGGGGGGAGCCAGAGTCTGTCAGGCAGCTGCTGGGCTGGCCGCCTGTGTGGGAAGGGGCAGAGCCGACCTAGGGGCAAGTTGGGCCTCTTGCTCTCCCTGCTGCCCTGAGGCTGCTGGGCCAAAGACGTCTTGGGCATCCAGCCCCTTGCTGGTCCCTTCCCTCTGACGAGGCCCTCTGAGCTCCAGCACCTTGCAGTGTGGAGACAGCCCCTGCCAGCAACCTCCTCTCCAAGGAGGCCTCAACCGAGGCCTAGGCCCAGGGGAAAGGCACCAGCGGGGATGAGCCAGTGGAGGCGCACGGGCATGTCTGGACCCAGTCCCCGCAGCCTGCCCCTTGGTGGGGCAGTACCCCCGGAGGCCAGGAAGGTCTGGGCAAGGCTGGCCAGGGGCAGGGGCCCTGCTGGGTCCTGCCCCTGGCCTGTGGGGCCTCTGAGCACAACCGGCCGTCTCCCACTGGAAGACCTCCCTGGCTGCCTCCAAAGGCCGGTTTGCCAACACTCCCGCCCGCTGTTCCCGCCAGGCACGCACAATGCTCCCAAGCCCGGGAGAAAAGCGCTTCGGGGTGTTGCTCTCTCCGGGCCCTTGCCCATGAGCCTGGGGTCCAGGCAGTGTGTCCACACTCCCAGACCAAGGCAGAACCACATGCACACGTCTGTTCCTGACCCCTGCACCGGCAGAGCGCTCGGGGGAGCCACAGTCTGTCAGGCAGCTGCTGGGTTGGCTGCCTGTGTGGGAAGGGGCAGAGCCGACCTAGGGGAAGTTGGGCCTCTTCCTCTCCCTGCTGCCCTCAGGCTGCTGGGCCAAAGAGGTCTTGGGTATCCAGCCCCTTGCTGGTCCCTTCCCGCTGCCGAGGCCCTCTGAGCTCCAGCACCTTGCAGTGTGGAGACAGCCCCTGCCAGCAACCTCCTCTCCAAGGAGGCCTCAACCGAGGCCTAGGCCCAGGGGAAAGGCACCAGCGGTGATGAGCCAGGGGAGGCGCCCGAGCATGTCTGGACCCAGTCCCCGCAGCCTGCCCCTTGGTGGGGCAGTACCCCCGGAGGCCAGGAAGGTCTGGGCAAGGCTGGCCAGGGGCAGGGGCCCTGCTGGGTCCTGCCCCTGGCCTGTGGGGCCTGTGCCCAACCGGCCCTCTCCCACTGGAAGACCTCCCCGGCTGCCTCCAAAGGCCGGTTTGCAAGCGCTCCCGCCCACTGTTCCCAGCAGGCGTGCACAGTGCTCCCAAGCCCGGGAGAAAAGCGCTTCAGGGTGGTGCTCTCTCTGGGCCCTTGCCCCTGAGCCTGGGGGCAAGGCAGGGTGTCCACACTCCCAGGCCAAGGCAGAACCACATGCACACGTCTGATCTGCCCCCTGCACCGGCAGAGAGCTCGGGGGAGCCAGAGTCTGTCAGGCAGCTGCTGGGCTGGCCGCCTGTGTGGGAAGGGGCAGAGCCGACCTAGGGGCAAGATGGGCCTCTTGCTCTCCCTGCTGCCATGAGGCTGCTGGGCCAAAGTGGTCTTGGCCATCCAGCCCCTTGCTGGTCCCTTCCCTCTGACGAGGCCCTCTGAGCTCCAGCACCTTGCAGTGTGGAGACAGCCCCTGCCAGCAACCTCCTCTCCAAGGAGGCCTCAACCGAGGCCTAGGCACAGGGGAAAGGCACCAGTGGGGATGAGCCTGGGGAGGCGCCCGGGCATGACTGGACCCAGTCCCCGCAGCCTGCCCCTTGGTGGGGCAGTACCCCCGGAGGCCAGGAAGGTCTCGGCAAGGCTGGCCAGGGGCAGGGGCCCTGCTGGGTCCTGCCCCTGGCCTGTGGGGCCTCTGAGCACAACCGGCCCTCTCCCACTGGAAGACCTCCCCGGCTGCCTCCAAAGGCCGGTTTGCCAACACTCCCGCCCGCTGTTCTCGCCAGGCACGCACAATTCTCCCAAGCCCGGGAGAAAAGCGCTTCGGTGTGTTGCTCTCTCCGGGCCCTTGCCCCTGAGTGTGGGGGCCAGGCAGTGATTCCACACTCCCAGACCAAGGCAGAACCACATGCACACGTCTGTTCCTGCCCCCTGCACCGGCAGAGAGCTCGGGGGAGCCAGAGTCTGTCAGGCAGCTGCTGGGCTGGCCGCCTGTGTGGGAAGGGGCAGAGCCGACCTAGGGGCAAGTTGGGCCTCTTCCTCTCCCTGCTGCCCTGAGGCTGCTGGGCCAAAGACGTCTAGGGCATCCAGCCCCTTACTGGTCCCTTCCCTCTGACGAGGCCCTCTGAGCTCCAGCACCTTGCAGTGTGGAGACAGCCCCTGCCAGCAACCTCCTATCCAAGGAGGCCTCAACCGAGGCCTAGGCCCAGGGGAAAGGCACCAGCGGGGATGAGCCAGTGGAGGCGCACGGGCATGTCTGGACCCAGTCCCCGCAGCCTGCCCCTTGGTGGGGCAGTACCCCCCGAGGCCAGGAAGGTCTGGGCAAGGCTGCGAGGGGCAGGGGCCCTGCTGGGTCGTGCCCCTGGCCTGTGGGGCGTCTGAGCACAACCGGCACTCTCCCGCTGGAAGACCTCCCCGTCTGCCTCCAAAGGCCGGTTTGCAAGCACTCCCGCCCGCTGTTCCCGCCAGGCACGCACAATGCTCCCAAGCCCGGGAGAAAAGCGCTTCGGGGTGGTGCTCTTTCCGGGCCCTTGCCCCTGAGCCTGGGGGCCAGGCAGGGGGTCCACACTCCCAGGCCAAGGCAGAACCACATGCACACGTCTGTTCCTGACCCCTGCACCGGCAGAGAGCTGGGGGGAGCCAGAGTCTGTCAGGCAGCTGCTGGGCTGGCCGCCTTTGTGGGAAGGGGCAGAGCCGACCTAGGGGCAAGTTGGGCCTCTTGCTCTCCCTGCTGCCCTGAGGCTGCTGGGCCAAAGAGGTCTTGGGCATCCAGCCCTTTGCTTGTCCCTTCCCTCTGACGAGGCCCTCTGAGCTCCAGCACCTTGCAGTGTGGAGACAGCCCCTGCCAGCAACCTCCTCTCCAAGGAGGCCTCAACCGAGACCTATGACCAGGGGAAAGGCACCAGCGGGGTTGAGCCATGGGAGGCGCCCGGGCATGTCTGGACCCTGTCCCCGCAGCCTGCCCCTTGGTGGGGCAGTACCCCCGGAGGCCAGGAAGGTCTGGGCAAGGCTGGCCAGGGGCAGGGGCCCTGCTGGGTCCTGCCCCTGGCCTGTGGGGCCTCTGAGCACAACCGGCCCTCTCCCACTGGAAGACCTCCCCGGCTGCCTCCAAAGGCCGGTTTGCAAGCACTCCCGCCCACTGTTCCCGCCAGGCGCGCACAATGCTCCCAAGCCCGGGAGAAAAGCGCTTCGGGGTGGTGGTCTCTCCGGGCCCTTGCCCCTGAGCCTGGGGGCCAGGTAGGGGATCCACAGTCCCAGGCCAAGGCACAACACCATGCACACGTCTGTTCCTGCCCCCTCCACCGGGAGAGAGCTGGGGGGAGCCAGAGTCTGTCAGGCAGCTGCTGGGCTGGCCGCCTGTGTGGGAAGGGGCAGAGCCAACCTAGGGGCAAGTTGGGCCTCTTGCTCTCCCTGCTGCCCTGAGGCTGCTGGGCCAAAGAGGTCTTGGGCATCCAGCCCCTTGCTGGTCCCTTCCCTCTGACGAGGCCCTCTGAGCTCCAGCACCTTGCAGTGTGGAGACAGCCCCTGCCAGCAACCTCCTCTCCAAGGAGGCCTCAACCGAGGCCTAGGCCCAGGGGAAAGGCACCAGCGGGGATGAGCCAGTGGAGGCGCACGGGCATATCAGGACCCAGTCCCCGCAGCCTGCCCCTTGGTGGGGCAGTACCCCCGGAGGCCAGGAAGGTCTGGGCAAGGCTGGCCAGGGGCAGGGTCCCTGCTGGGTCCTGCCCCTGGCCTGTGGGGCCTCTGAGAACAACTGGCACTCTCCCGCTGGAAGACCTCCCCGGCTGCCTCCAAAGGCTGGTTTGCAAGCACTCAATCCCGCTGTTCACGCCAGCTGCGCACAATGCTCCCAAGCCCGGGAGAAAAGCATTTTGGGGTGGTGCTCACTCCGGGCTTTGGAAGACCTCCCCGGCTGCCTCCAAGGCCGGTTTGCAAGCACTTCTGCCTGCTGTTCCCGCCACCCGCGCACAATGCTCCCAAGCCTGGGAGAAAAGCGTTTCGGGGTGGTGTTCTCTCTGGGCCCAAGAAAGACCTCCCGGGCTGCCCCCAAATGCCGGTTTGCAAGCACTCCCACTCGCTGTTCCCGCCATCCGTGCAAATGCTCCAAGCCCAGGAGAAAAGCCCTTCAGGGTGGTGCTCTCTCCCGGCCCTTGGAAGACCTCCCCGGCTGCCTCCAAAGGCTGGATTTCAAGTACTCCCTCCCGCTGTCCCGCCAGCTGCACACAATGCTCCCAATCACGGGAGAAAAGCGCTTCGGGGTGGTGCTCTCTACGGGCCCTTGGAAGACCTCCCCGTTTGTCTCCAAAGGCCGGTTTGCAAGCACTCATGCCCGCTGTTCCCGTCAGCCGCGCACAATGCTCCCAAGCCTAGGAGAAAAGCGCTTCGGGGTGGTGCTCTCTACAGGCCCTTGGAAGACCTCCCCGGCTGCCTCCAAAGGCCAGTTTGCAAGCACTCAATCCCGCTGTTCCCGCCAGCCGCGCACAATGCTCCCAAGCCCGGGAGAAAAGCGCTTCGGGGTGGTGCTCTCTCCTGGCCCTTGGAAGACCTCCCCGGCTGCCTCCAAAGGCTGGTTTTCGAGAACTCCCTCCCGCTGACCCGCCAGCCGCACACAATGCTCCCAAGCCCGGGAGAAAAGCATTTTGGGGTGGTCTCTCTCCGGGCCCTTGGAAGACTCCCCGGCTGCCTCTAAAGGCCGGTTTGCAAGCACTCATGTCCTCTGTTCCCGACAGCCGCGAACAATGCTCCCAATTCCGTGAGAAAAGTGCTTCGGGATGGTGCTCTCTCCGGGCCCTTGGAAGACCTCCCAAGCTGCCTCCAAAGGCCGGTTTGCAAGCACTCCCGCCCGCTGTTCCCGCCAGCCTCGCACAATGCTCCCAAGACCGGGAGAAAAGCGCTTCGGGGTGGTGTTCTCTCCGTGCCAATGGAGGACCTCCCTGGCTGCCCCCAAAGGCCGGTTTGCAAGCACTCCCACTCGCTGTTCCCGCCAGCCACGCACAATCCTCCAAAACCCCGGAGAAAAGCGCTTCGGGGTGGTGTTCTCTCCGTGCCCATGGAAGACCTCCCGGGGTGCCCCCAAAGGCCGGTTTGCAAGCACTCCCACTCGCTGTTCCCGCCATCCGCGCACAATGCTCCCAAGCCCGGGAGAAAAGCATTTTGGGGTGGTGCTCACACCGGGCCCGGGAAGACCTCCCCGGCTGCCTCCAAAGGACGGTTTTTAAGCACTCCTGCCTGCTGTTCCCGCCACCCGCGCACAATGCTCCCAAGCCCGGGAGAAAAGCGCTTCGGGGTGGTGCTCTCTACAGGCCCTTGGAAGACCTCCCCGGCTGCCTCCAAAGGCCGGTTTGCAAGGACTCCTTCCTGCTGTTCCCGCCATCCGCGCACAATGCTCCCAAGCCCGGGAGAAAAGCATTTTGGGGTGGTGCTCACACCGGGCCCTGGAAGACCTCCCCGGCTGCCTCCAAAGGACGGTTTTCAACCACTCCTGCCTGCTGTTCCCGCCACCCGCGCAGAATGCTCCCAAGCACGGGAGAAAAGCGCTTCGGGGTGGTGCTCTCTACAGGCCCTTGGAAGACCTCCCCGGCTGCCTCCAAAGGCCGGTTTGCAAGCACTCCCGCCCGCTGTTCCCGCCAGGCACGCACAATGCTCCCAAGCCCGGGAGAAAAGCGCTTCGGGGTGGTGCTCTCTCCGGGCCCTTGCCCCTGAGCCTGGGGGCCAGGCAGTTGGAACACACTCCCAGGCCAAGGCAGAACGACATGCACACGTCTGTTCCTGCCCCCTACACCGGCAGAGAGCTCGGGGGAGCCAGAGACTGCCAGGCTGCTGCTGGGCTGGCTGCCTGTGTGGGATGGGGCAGAGCCGATCTAGGGGCAAGTTGGGCCTCTTGCTCTAACTGCTGGCCTGAGGCTGCTGGGTCAAAGAGGTCTTGGGCATCCAGCCCTTTGCTGGTCCCTTCCCTCTGACGAGGCCCTCTGAGCTCCAGCACCTTGCAGTGTGGAGACAGCCCCTGCCAGCAACCTCCTCTCCAAAGAGGCCTCAACCGAGGCCTACGCCCAGGGGAAAAGCACCAGCGGGGATGATCCTGGGGCGGCGCACGGACATGTCTGGACCCAGGCCCCGCAGCCTGCCCCTTGGTGGGGCAGTACCCCCGGAGGCCAGGAAGGTCTGGGCAAGGCTGGCCAGGGGCAGGGGCCCTGCTGGGTCCTGCCCCTGGCCTGTGAGGCCTCTGAGCACAACCGGCCCTCTCCCACTGGAAGACCTCCCCAGCTGCCTCCAAAGTCCTGTTTGCAAACACTCCCGCCCGCTGTTCACGCCAGGCTCGCACAATGCTCCCAAGCCCGGGAGAAAAGCGCTTCGGGGTGGTGCTCTCTCCGGGCCCTTGCCCCTGAGCCTGGGGGCCAGGCAGTGGGTCCACACTCCCAGACCAAGGCAGAACCACATGCACACGTCTGTTCCTGACCCCTGCACCGGCAGAGAGCTCGGGGGAGCCAGAGTCTGTCAGGCAGGTGCTGGGCTGGCCGCCTGTGTGGGAAGGGGCAGAGCCGACCTAGGGGCAAGTTGGGCCTCTTCCTCTCCCTGCTGCCCTGAGGCTGCAGGGCCAAAGACGTCTTGGGCATCCAGCCCCTTGCTGGTCCCTTCCCTCTGACGAGGCCCTCTGAGCTCCAGCACCTTGCAGTGTGGAGACAGCCCCTGCCAGCAACCTCCTCTCCAATGAGGCCTCAACCGAGGCCTAGGCCCAGGGGAAAGGCACCAGCGGGGATGAGCCTGGGGAGGCGCCCGGGCATGTCTGGACCCAGTCCCCGCAGCCTGCCCCTTGGTGGGGCAGTACCCCCGGAGGCGAGGAAGGTCTGTGCAAGGCTGCCAGGGGCAGGGACAGCGCTGGGTCCTGCCCTTGGCCTGTGGGACGTCTGAGCACAACCGGCACTCTCCCGCTGGAAGACCTCCCCGTCTGCCTCGAAAGGCCGGTTTGCAAGCACTCCCGCCCGCTGTTCCCGCCAGGCACGCACCATGCTCCCAAGCCCGGGAGAAAAGCGCTTCGGGGTGGTGCTCTCTCCGGGCCCTTGCCCCTAAGCCTGCGGGCCAGGCAGGGGGAACACACTCCCAGGCCAAGACAGAACGACATGAACACGTCTGTTCCTGCCCCCTACACCGGCAGAGAGCTCGGGGGAGCCAGAGTCTCTCAGGCAGGTGCTGGGCTGGCCGCCTGTGTGGGAAGGGGCAGAGCCGACCTAGGGGCAAGTTGGGCCTCTTGCTCTCCCTGCTGCCCTGAGGCTGCTGGGCCAAAGACGTCTTGGGCATCCAGCCCTTTGCTGGTCCCTTCCCTCTGACGAGGCCCTCTGAGCTCCAGCACCTTGCAGTGTGGAGACAGCACCTGCCAGCAATCTCCTCTCCAAGGAGGCCTCAACCGAGGCCTAGGCCCAGGGGAAAGGCACCAGCGGGGATGAGCCTGGGGAGGCGCCCGGGCATGTCTGGACCCAGTCCCCGCAGCCTGCCCCTTGGTGGGGCAGTACCCCTGGAGGCCAGGAAGGTCTGGGCAAGGCTGACCACGGGCAGGGGACCTGCTGGGTCCTGCCCATGGCCTGTGGGGCATCTGAGCACAACCGGCCCTCTCCCACTGGAAGACCTCCCCGGCTGCCTCCAAAGGCCGTTATGCACGCACTCCCGCCTACTGTTCCCACCAAGCGCGCACAATGCTCCCAAGCCCGGGAGAAAAGCGCTTCGGGGTGGTGCTCTCTCCGGGCCCTTGCCCCTGAGCCTGGGGGCCAGGCAGGGGGTCCACACTCCCAGGCCAAGGCAGAACCACATGCACACGTCTGTTCCTGACCCCTGCACCGGCAGAGAGCTCGGGGGAGCCAGAGTCTGTCAGGCAGCTGCTGGGCTGGCCGCCTTTGTGGGAAGGGGCAGAGCCGACCTAGGGGCAAGTTGGGCCTCTTGCTCTCCCTGCTGCCCTGAGGCTGCTGGGCCAAAGAGGTCTTGGGCATCCAGCCCTTTGCTTGTCCCTTCCCTCTGACGAGACCCTCTGAGCTCCAGCACCTTGCAGTGTGGAGACAGCCCCTGCCAGCAACCTCCTCTCCAAGGAGGCCTCAACCGAGACCTAGGACCAGGGGAAAGGCACCAGCGGGGATGAGCCTGGGGAGGCGCCCGGGCATGTCTGGACCCAGTCCCCGCAGCCTGCCCCTTGGTGGGGCAGTACCCCCGGAGGCCAGGAAGGTCTGGGAAAGGCTGGCCAGGGGCAGGGGACCTGCTGGGTCCTGCCCCTGGCCTGTGGGGCCTCTGAGCACACCCGGCCCTCTCCCACTGGAAGACCTCCCCGGCTGCCTCCAAAGTCCTGTTTGCCAACACTCCCACCCGCTGTTCACGCCAGACTTGCACAATGCTCCCAAGCCCGGGAGAAAAGCGCTTCGGGGTGGTGCTCTCTCCGGGCCCTTGCCCCTGAGCCTGGGGGCAAGGCATGGGGAACACACTCCCAGGCCAAGGCAGAACCACATGCCCACGTCTGTTCCTGTCCCCTGCACCGGCAGAGAGCTTGGGGGAGCCAGAGTCTGTCAGGCAGCTGCTGGGTTGGCCGCCTGTGTGGGAAGGGGCAGAGCCGCCCTAGGGGCAAGTTGGGCCTCTTGCTCTCCCTGCTGCCCTGAGGCTGCTGGGCCAAAGACGTCTTGGGCATCCAGCCCCTTACTGGTCCCTTCCCTCTGACGAGGCCCTCTGAGCTCCAGCACCTTGCAGTGTGGAGACAGCCCCTGCCAGCAACCTCCTCTCCAAGGAGGCCTCAACCGAGGCCTAGGCCCAGGGGAAAGGCACCAGCGGGGATGAGCCAGGGGAGGCGCCCGAGCATGTCTGGACCCAGTCCCCGCAGCCTGCCCCTTGGTGGGGCAGTACCCCCGGAGGCCAGGAAGGTCTGGGTAAGGCTGGCCAGGGGCAGGGGCCCTGCTGGGTCCTGCCCCTGGCCGGTGGGGCCTCTGAGCACAACCGGCCCTCTCCCACTGGAAGACCTCCCCGGCTGCCTCCAAAGGCCGGTTTGCAAGCGTTCCCGGCCACTGTTACCAGCAGGCGGGCACAATGCTCCTAAGCCCGGAAGAAAAGCGCTTCAGGGTGGTGCTCTCTCTGGGCCCTTGCCCCTGAGCCTCGGGGCAAGGCAGGGTGTCCAAACTCCCAGGCCAAGGCAGAACCACATGCACACGTCTGATCTGCCCCCTGCACCGGCAGAGAGCTCGGGGGAGCCAGAGTCTGTCAGGCAGCTGCTGGGCTGGACGCCTGTGTGGGAAGGGGCAGAGCCGACCTAGGGGCAAGTTGGGCCTCTTCCTCTCCCTGCTGCCCTGAGGCTGCTGGGCCAAAGAGGTCTTGGGCATCCAGCCCCTTGCTGGTCCCTTCCCTCTGACGAGGCCCTCTGAGCTCCAGCACCTTGCAGTGTGGAGACAGCCCCTGCCAGCAACATCCTCTCCAAGGAGGCCTCAACCGAGGCCTAGGCCCAGGGGAAAGGCACCAGCGGGGATGAGCCTGGGGAGGCGCCCGGGCATGTCTGGACCCAGTCCCCGCAGCCTGCCCCTTGGTGGGGCAGTACCCCCGGAGGCCAGGAAGATCTGGGCAAGGCTGGCCAGGGGCAGGGGCCCTGCTGGGTCCTCCCCATGGCCTGTGGGGCCTCTGAGCACAACCGGCCCTCTCCCACTGGAAGACCTCCCCGGCTGCCTCCAAAGGCCAGTTTGCCAACACTCCTGCCCGCTCTTCCCGCCAGGCACGCACAATGATCCCAAGCCCGGGAGAAAAGCGCTTCGGGGTGGTGCTCTCTCCGGGCCCTTGCCCCTGAGCCTGTGGGCAAGGCAGGGGGAACACACTCCCAGACCAAGGCAGAAACACAGGCACACGTCTGGTCCTGTCCCCGGCACCGGCAGAGAGCTCGGGGGAGCCAGCGTCTCTCAGGCAGGTGCTGGGCTGGCCGCCTGTGTGGGAAGGGGCAGAGTCGACCTAGGGGCAAGTTGGGCCTCTTGCTCTCCCTGCTGCCCTGAGGCTGCAGGGCCAAAGACGTCTTGGGCATCCAGCCCCTTACTGGTCCCTTCCCTCGGACGAGGCCCTCTGAGCTCCAGCACCTTGCAGTGTGGAGACAGCCCCTGCCAGCAATCTCCTCTTCAAGGAGGCCTCAACCGAGGCCTAGGCCCAGGGGAAAGGCACCAGCGGGGTTGAGCCAGGGGAGGCGCCCGGGCATGTCTGGACCCTGTCCCCGCAGCCTGCCCCTTGGTGGGGCAGTACCCCCGGAGGCCAGGAAGGTCTGGGCAAGGCTGGCCAGGGGCAGGGGCCCTGCTGGGTCCTGCCCCTGGCCTGTGGGGCCTCTGAGCACAACCGGCCCTCTCCCACTGGAAGAACTCCCCGGCTGCCTCCAAAGGCCGGTTTGCAAGCACTCCCGCCCACTGTTCCCGCCAGGCGCGCACAATGCTCCCAAGCCCGGGAGAAAAGCGCTTCGGGGTGGTGGTCTCTCCGGGCCCTTGCCCCTGAGCCTGGGGGTCAGGCAGGGGATCCACAGTCCCAGGCCAAGGCACAACAACATGCACACGTCTGTTCCTGCCCCCTCCACCGGCAGAGAGCTGGGGGGAGCCAGAGTCTGTCAGGCAGCTGCTGGGCTGGCCGCCTGTGTGGGAAGGGGCAGAGCCGACCTAGGGGCAAGTTGGGCCTCTTGCTCTCCTTGCTGCCCTGAGGCTGCTGGGCCAAAGAGGTCTTGGGCATCCAGCCCCTTGCTGGTCCCTTCCCTCTGACGAGGCCCTCTGAGCTCCAGCACCTTGCAGTGTGGAGACAGCCCCTGCCAGCAACCTCCTCTCCAAGGAGGCCTCAACCGAGGCCTAGGCCCAGGGGAAAGGCACCAGCGGGGATGAGCCAGTGGAGGCGCACGGGCATATCAGGACCCAGTCCCCGCAGCCTGCCCCTTGGTGGGGCAGTACCCCCGGAGGCCAGGAAGGTCTGGGCAAGGCTGACCAGGGGCAGGGTCCCTGCTGGGTCCTGCCCCTGGCCTGTGGGGCCTCTGAGCACAACCGGCCCTCTCCCACTGGAAGACCTCCCCGGCTGCCTCCAAAGGCGGGTTTGCCAACACTCCCGCCCGCTGTTCCCGCCAGGCACGCACAACGCTCCCAAGGCCAGGAGAAAAGCGCTTCCGGGTGTTGCTCTCTCCGGGCCCTTGCCCCTGAGCCTGGGGGCAAGGCAGGGGGAACACACTCCCAGGCCAAGGCAAAACCACATGCCCACGTCTGTTCCTGTCCCCTGCACCGGCAGAGAGCTTGGGGGAGCCAGAGTCTGTCAGGCAGCTGCTGGGTTGGCCGCCTGTGTGGGAAGGGGCAGAGCCGCCCTAGGGGCAAGTTGGGCCTCTTGCTCTCCCTGCTGCCCTGAGGCTGCTGGGCCAAAGACGTCTTGGGCATCCAGCCCCTTACTGGTCCCTTCCCTCTGACGAGGCCCTCTGAGCTCCAGCACCTTGCAGTGTGGAGACAGCCCCTGCCAGCAACCTCCTCTCCAAGGAGGCCTCAACCGAGGCCTAGGCCCAGGGGAAAGGCACCAGCGGGGATGAGCCTGGGGAGGCGCCCGGGCATGTCTGGACCCAGGCCCCGCAGCCTGCCCCTTGGTGGGGCAGTACCCCCGGAGGCCAGGAAGGTCTGGGCAAGGCTGGCCAGGGGCAGGGGCCCTGCTGCGTCCTGCCCCTTGCCTGTGGGGCCTCTGAGCACAACCGGCCCTCTCCCACTGGAAGACCTCCCCGGCTGCCTCCAAAGGCCGGTTTGCAAGCGCTCCCGCCCACTGTTCCCAGCAGGCGTGCACAATGCTCCCAAGCCCGGGAGAAAAGCGCTTCAGGGTGGTGCTCTCTCCGGGACCTTGCCCCTGAGCCTGGGGGCAAGGCAGGGTGTCCACACTCCCAGGACAAGGCAGAACCACATGCACACGTCTGATCTGCCCCCTGCACCGGCAGAGATCTCGGGGGAGCCAGAGTCTGTCAGGCAGCTGCTGGGCTGGCCGCCTGTGTGGGAAGGGGCAGAGCCGACCTAGGGGCAAGTTGGGCCTCTTGCTCTCCCTGCTGCCCTGAGGCTGCAGGGCCAAAGACGTCTTGGGCATCCAGCCCCTTGCTGGTCCCTTCCCTCTGACGAGGCCCTCTGAGCTCCAGTACCTTGCAGTGTGGAGACAGCCCCTGCCAGCAACCTCCTCTCCAAGAACGCCTCAACCGAGGCCTAGGCCCAGGGGAAAGGCACCAGCGGGGATGAGCCTGGGGAGGCGCCCGGGCATGTCTGGACCCAGTCCCCGCAGCCTGCCCCTTGGTGGGGCAGTACCCCCGGAGGCCAGGAAGGTCTGGGCAAGGCTGCCAGGGGCAGGGACACTGCTGGGTCCTGTCCCTGGCCTGTGGGGCGTCTGAGCACAACCGGCACTCTCCCGCTGGAAGACCTCCCCGTCTGCCTCGAAAGGCCGGTTTGCAAGCACTCCCGCCCGCTGTTCCCGCCAGGCACGCACAATGCTCCCAAGCCCGGGAGAAAAGCGCTTCGGGGTGGTGCTCTCACCGGGCCCTTGCCCCTGAGCCTGGGGGCCAGGCAGGGGGAACACACTCCCAGGCCAAGGCAGAACGACATGCACACCTCTGTTCCTGCCCCCTACACCGGCAGAGAGCTCGGGGGAGCCAGAGACTGCCAGGCTGCTGCTGGGCTGGCCTCCTGTGTGGGACGGGGCAGAGCCGACCTAGGGGCAAGTTGGGCCTCTTGCTCTCCCTGCTGCCCTGAGGCTGCTGGGTCAAAGAGGTCTTGGGCATCCAGCCCTTTGCTGGTCCCTTCCCTCTGACGAGGCCCTCTGATCTCCAGCACCTTGCAGTGTGGAGACAGCCCCTGCCAGCAACCTCCTCTCCAAGGAGGCCTCAACCGAGGCCTAGGCCCAGGGGAAAGGCACCAGCGGGGATGAGCCTGGGGAGGCGCCCGGGGATGTCTGGACCCAGTCCCCGCAGCCTGCCCCTTGGTGGGGCAGTACCCCCGGAGGCCAGGAAGGTCTGGGCAAGGCTGGCCAGGGTCAGGGGCCCTGCTGGGTCCTGCCCCTGGCCTGTGGGGCCTCTGAGCACAACCGGCCCTCTCCCACTGGAAGACCTCCCCGGCTGCCTCCAAAGTCCTGTTTGCAAACACTCCCGCCCGCTGTTCACGCCAGGCTCGCACAATGCTCCCAAGCCCGGGAGAAAAGCGCATTGGGGTGGGTCTCTCTCCGGGCCCTTGCCCCTGAGCCTGGGGGCAAGGCACGGGGAACACACTCCCTGGCTTAGGCAGAACCACATGCCCACGTCTGTTCCTGTCCCCTGCACCGGCAGAGCGCTTGGGGGAGCCAGAGTCTGGCAGGCAGCTGCTGGGTTGGCCGCCTGTGTGGGAAGGGGCAGAGCCGACCTAGGGGCAAGTTGGGCCTCTTGCTCTCCCTGCTGCCCTGAGGCTGCTGGGCCAAAGACGTCTTGGGCATCCAGCCCCTTACTGGTCCCTTCCCTCTGACGAGGCCCTCTGAGCTCAAGCACCTTGCAGTGTGGAGACAGCCCCTGCCAGCAACCTCCTTTCCAAGGAGGCCTCAACCGAGGCCTAGGCCCAGGGGAAAGGCACCAGCGGGGATGAGCCAGGGGAGGCGCCCGGGCATGTCTGGACCCAGTCCCCGCAGCCTGCCGCTTGGTGGGGCAGTACCCCCGGAGGCCAGGAAGGTCTGGGCAAGGCTGGCCAGGGGCAGGGGCCCTGCTGGGTCCTGCCCCTGCCCTGTGAGGACTCTGAGCACAACCGGCCCTCTCCCACTGGAAGACCTCCCCAGCTGCCTCCAAAGTCCTGTTTGCAAACACTCCCGCCCGCTGTTCACGCCAGGCTCGCACAATGCTCCCAAGCCCGGGAGAAAAGCGCTTCGGGGTGGTGCTCTCTCCGGGCCCTTGCCCCTGAGCCTGGGGGCCAGGCAGTGGGTCCACACTCGCAGACCAAGGCAGAACCACATGCACACGTCTGTTCCTGACCCCTGCACCGGCAGAGAGCTCGGGGGAGCCAGAGTCTGTCAGGCAGGTGCTGGGCTGGCCGCCTGTGTGGGAAGAAGCAGAGCCGACCTAGGGGCAAGTTGGGCCTCTTCCTCTCCCTGCTGCCCTGAGGCTGCTGGGCCAAAGACGTCTTGGGCATCCAGCCCCTTGCTGGTCCCTTCCCTCTGACGAGGCCCTCTGAGCTCCAGCACCTTGCAGTGTGGAGACAGCCCCTGCCAGCAACCTCCTCTCCAATGAGGCCTCAACCGAGGCCTAGGCCCAGGGGAAAGGCACCAGCGGGGATGAGCCTGGGGAGGCGCCCGGCCATGTCTGGACCCAGTCCCCGCAGCCTGCCCCTTGGTGGGGCAGTACCCCCGGAGGCCAGGAAGGTCTGTGCAAGGCTGCCAGGGGCAGGGACAGCGCTGGGTCCTGCCCCTGGCCTGTGGGACGTCTGAGCACAACCGGCACTCTCCCGCTGGAAGACCTCCCCGTCTGCCTCCAAAGGCCGGTTTGCAAGCACTCCCGCCCGCTGTTCCCGCCAGGCACGCACAATGCTCCCAAGCCCGGGAGAAAAGCACTTCGGGGTGGTGCTCTCTCCGGGCCCTTGCCCCTAAGCCTGCGCGCCAGGCCGGGGGAACACACTCCCAGGCCAAGACAGAACGACATGAACACGTCTGTTCCTGCCCCCTACACCGGCAGAGAGCTCGGGGGAGCCAGAGTCTGTCAGGCAGCTGCTGGGCTGGCCGCCTGTGCGGGAAGGGGCAGAGCCGACCTAGGGGCAAGTTGGGCCTCTTGCTCTCCCTGCTGCCCTGAGGCTGCTGGGCCAAAGACGTCTTGGGCATCCAGCCCTTTGCTGGTCCCTTCCCTCTGACGAGGCCCTCTGAGCTCCAGCACCTTGCAGTGTGGAGACAGCACCTGCCAGCAATCTCCTCTCCAAGGAGGCCTCAACCGAGGCCTAGGCCCAGGGGAAAGGCACCAGCGGGGATGAGCCTGGGGAGGCGCCCGGGCATGTCTGGACCCAGTCCCCGCAGCCTGCCACTTGGTGGGGCAGTACCCCCGGAGGCCAGGAAGGTCTGGGCAAGGCTGACCAGGGGCAGGGGACCTGCTGCGTCCTGCCCATGGCCTGTGGGGCCTCTGAGCACAACCGGCCCTCTCCCACTGGAAGACCTCCCCGGCTGCCTCCAAAGGCCGTTTTGCACGCACTCCCGCCCACTGTTCCCACCAAGCGCGCACAATGCTCCCAAGCCCGGGAGAAAAGCGCTTCGGGGTGGTGCTCTCTCCGGGCCCTTGCCCCTGAGCCTGGGGGCCAGGCAGGGGGTCCACACTCCCAGGCCAAGGCAGAACCACATGCACACGTCTGTTCCTGACCCCTGCACCGGCAGAGAGCTCGGGGGAGCCAGAGTCTGTCAGGCAGCTGCTGGGCTGGCCGCCTTTGTGGGAAGGGGCAGAGCCGACCTAGGGGCAAGTTGGGCCTCTTGCTCTCCCTGCTGCCCTGAGGCTGCTGGGCCAAAGACGTCTTGGGCATCCAGCCCTTTGCTTGTCCCTTCCCTCTGACGAGGCCCTCTGAGCTCCAGCACCTTGCAGTGTGGAGACAGCCCCTGCCAGCAACCTCCTCTCCAAGGAGGCCTCAACCGAGACCTAGGACCAGGGGAAAGGCACCAGCGGGGATGAGCCTGGGGAGGCGCCCGGGCATGTCTGGACCCAGTCCCCGCAGCCTGCCCCTTGGTGGGGCAGTACCCCCGGAGGCCAGGAAGGTCTGGGAAAGGCTGGCCAGGGGCAGGGGACCTGCTGGGTCCTGCCCCTGGCCTGTGGGGCCTCTGAGCACAACCGGCCCTCTCCCACTGGAAGACCTCCCCGGCTGCCTCCAAAGTCCTGTTTGCCAACACTCCCACCCGGTGTTCACGCCAGACTTGCACAATGTTCCCAAGCCCGGGAGAAAAGCGCTTCGGGGTGGTGCTCTCTCCGGGCCCTTGCCCCTGAGCCTGGGGGCAAGGCATGGGGAACACACTCCCAGGCCAAGGCAGAACCACATGCCCACGTCTGTTCCTGTCCCCTGCACCGGCAGAGAGCTTGGGGGAGCCAGAGTCTGTCAGGCAGCTGCTGGGTTGGCCGCCTGTGTGGGAAGGGGCAGAGCCGCCCTAGGGGCAAGTTGGGCCTCTTGCTCTCCCTGCTGCCCTGAAGCTGCTGGGCCAAAGACGTCTTGGGCATCCAGCCCCTTGCTGGTCCCTTCCCTCTGACGAGGCCCTCTGAGCTCCAGCACCTTGCAGTGTGGAGACAGCCCCTGCCAGCAACCTCCTCTCCAAGGAGGCCTCAACCGAGGCCTAGGCCCAGGGGAAAGGCACCAGCGGGGATGAGCCAGGGGAGGCGCCCGAGCATGTCTGGACCCAGTCCCCGCAGCCTGCCCCTTGGTGGGGCAGTACCCCCGGAGGCCAGGAAGGTCTGGGTAAGGCTGGCCAGGGGCAGGGGCCCTGCTGGGTCCTGTCCCTGGTCGGTGGGGCCTCTGAGCACAACCGGCCCTCTCCCACTGGAAGACCTCCCCGGCTGCCTCCAAACGCCGGTTTGCAAGCGTTCCCGGCCACTGTTACCAGCAGGCGGGCACAATGCTCCTAAGCCCGGAAGAAAAGCGCTTCAGGGTGGTGCCCTCTCTGGGCCCTTGCCCCTGAGCCTGGGGGCAAGGCAGGGTGTCTACACTCCCAGGCCAAGGCAGAACCACATGCATACGTCTGATCTGCCCCCTGCACCGGCAGAGAGCTCGGGGGAGCCAGAGTCTGTCAGGCAGCTGCTGGGCTGGCCGCCTGTGTGGGAAGGGGCAGAGCCGACCTAGGGGCAAGTTGGGCCTCTTGCTCTCCTTGCTGCCCTGAGGCTGCTGGGCCAAAGAGGTCTTGGGCATCCAGCCCCTTGCTGGTCCCTTCCCTCTGACGAGGCCCTCTGAGCTCCAGCACCTTGCAGTGTGGAGACAGCCCCTGCCAGCAACCTCCTCTCCAAGGAGGCCTCAACCGAGGCCTAGGCCCAGGGGAAAGGCACCAGCGGGGATGAGCCAGTGGAGGCGCACGGGCATATCAGGACCCAGTCCCCGCAGCCTGCCCCTTGGTGGGGCAGTACCCCCGGAGGCCAGGAAGGTCTGGGCAAGGCTGGCCAGGGGCAGGGTCCCTGCTGGGTCCTGCCCCTGGCCTGTGGGGCCTCTGAGCACAACCGGCCCTCTCCCACTGGAAGACCTCCCCGGCTGCCTCCAAAGGCGGGTTTGCCAACACTCCCGCCCGCTGTTCCCGCCAGGCACGCACAACGCTCCCAAGGCCAGGAGAAAAGCGCTTCGGGGTGTTGCTCTCTCCGGGCCCTTGCCCCTGAGCCTGGGGGCAAGGCAGGGGGAACACACTCCCAGGCCAAGGCAGAACCACATGCCCACGTCTGTTCCTGTCCCCTGCACCGGCAGAGAGCTTGGGGGAGCCAGAGTCTGTCAGGCAGCTGCTGGGTTGGCCGCCTGTGTGGGAAGGGGCAGAGCCGCCCTAGGGGCAAGTTGGGCCTCTTGCTCTCCCTGCTGCCCTGAGGCTGCTGGGCCAAAGACGTCTTGGGCATCCAGCCCCTTACTGGTCCCTTCCCTCTGACGAAGCCCTCTGAGCTCCAGCACCTTGCAGTGTGGAGACAGCCCGTGCCAGCAACCTCCTCTCCAAGGAGGCCTCAACCGAGGCCTAGGCCCAGGGGAAAGGCACCAGCGGGGATGAGCCTGGGGAGGCGCCCGGGCATGTATTTACCCAGGCCCCGCAGCCTGCCCCTTGGTGGGGCAGTACCCCCGGAGGCCAGGAAGGTCTGGGCAAGGCTGGCCAGGGGCAGGGGCCCTGCTGCGTCCTGCCCCTGGCCTGTGGGGCCTCTGAGCACAACCGGCCCTCTCCCACTGGAAGACCTCCCCGGCTGCCTCCAAAGGCCGGTTTGCAAGCGCTCCCGCCCACTGTTCCCAGCAGGCGTGCACAATGCTCCCAAGCCCGGGAGAAAAGCGCTTCAGGGTGGTGCTCTCTCCGGGCCCTTGCCCCTGAGCCTGGGGGCAAGGCAGGGTGTCCACACTCCCAGGACAAGGCAGAACCACATGCACACGTCTGATCTGCCCCCTGCACCGGCAGAGATCTCGGGGGAGCCAGAGTCTGTCAGGCAGCTGCTGGGCTGGCCGCCTGTGTGGGAAGGGGCAGAGCCGACCTAGGGGCAAGTTGGGCCTCTTGCTCTCCCTGCTGCCCTGAGGCTGCAGGGCCAAAGACGTCTTGGGCATCCAGCCCCTTGCTGGTCCCTTCCCTCTGACGAGGCCCTCTGAGCTCCAGCACCTTGCAGTGTGGAGACAGCCCCTGCCAGCAACCTCCTCTCCAAGGACGCCTCAACCGAGGCCTAGGCCCAGGGGAAAGGCACCAGCGGGGATGAGCCTGGGGAGGCGCCCGGGCATGTCTGGACCCAGTCCCCGCAGCCTGCCCCTTGGTGGGGCAGTACCCCCGGAGGCCAGGAAGGTCTGGGCAAGGCTGCCAGGGGCAGGGACACTGCTGGGTCCTGCCCCTGGCCTGTGGGGCGTCTGAGCACAACCGGCACTCTCCCGCTGGAAGACCTCCCCGTCTGCCTCCAAAGGCCGGTTTGCAAGCACTCCCGCCCGCTGTTCCCGCCAGGCACGCACAATGCTCCCAAGCCCGGGAGAAAAGCGCTTCGGGGTGGTGTTCTCACCGGGCACTTGCCCCTGAGCCTGGGGGCCAGGCAGGGGGAACACACTCCCAGGCCAAGGCAGAACGACATGCACACGTCTGTTCCTGCCCCCTACACCGGCAGAGAGCTCGGGGGAGCCAGAGACTGCCAGGCTGCTGCTGGGCTGGCCGCCTGTGTGGGACGGGGCAGAGCCGACCTAGGGGCAAGTTGGGCCTCTTGCTCTCCCTGCTGCCCTGAGGCTGCTGGGTCAAAGAGGTCTTGAGCATCCAGCCCTTTGCTGGTCCCTTCCCTCTGACGAGGCCCTCTGATCTCCAGCACCTTGAAGTGTGGAGACAGCCCCTGCCAGCAACCTCCTCTCCAAGGAGGCCTCAACCGAGGCCTAGGCCCAGGGGAAAGGCACCAGCGGGGATGAGCCTGGGGAAGCGCCCGGGGATGTCTGGACCCAGTCCCCGCAGCCTGCCCCTTGGTGGGGCAGTACCCCCGGAGGCCAGGAAGGTCTGGGCAAGGCTGGCCAGGGTCAGGGGCCCTGCTGGGTCCTGCCCCTGGCCTGTGGGGCCTCTGAGCACAACCGGCCCTCTCCCACTGGAAGACCTCCCCGGCTGCCTCCAAAGTCCTGTTTGCAAACACTCCCGCCCGCTGTTCACGCCAGGTAAGCACAATGCTCCCAAGCCCGGGAGAAAAGCGCATTGGGGTGGTTCTCTCTCCGGGCCCTTGCCCCTGAGCTGGGGGCAAGGCACGGGGAACACACTCCCTGGCCAAGGCAGAACCACATGCACACGTCTGTTCCTGTCCCCTGCACCGGCAGAGAGCTTGGGGGAGCCAGAGTCTGGCAGGCAGCTGCTGGGTTGGCCGCCTGTGTGGGAAGGGGCAGAGCCGACCTAGGGGCAAGTTGGGCCTCTTGCTCTCCCTGCTGCCCTGAGGCTGCAGGGCCAAAGACGTCTTGGGCATCCAGCCCCTTACTGGTCCCTTCCCTCTGACGAGGCCCTCTGAGCTCCAGCACCTTGCAGTGTGGAGACAGCCCCTGCCAGCAACCTCCTCTCCAAGGAGGCCTCAACCGAGGCCTAGGCCCAGGGGAAAGGCACCAGCGGGGATGAGCCAGGGGAGGCGCCCGGGCATGTCTGGACCCAGTCCCCGCAGCCTGCCCCTTGGTGGGGCAGTACCCCCGGAGGCCAGGAAGGTCTGGGCAAGGCTGGCCAGGGGCAGGGGCCCTGCTGCGTCCTGCCCCTGGCCTGTGGGGCCTCTGAGCACAACCGGCCCTCTCCCACTGGAAGACCTCCCCAGCTGCCTCCAAAGGCCGGTTTGCAAGCGCTCCCGCCCACTGTTCCCAGCAGGCGTGCACAATGCTCCCAAGCCCGGGAGAAAAGCGCTTCAGGGTGGTGCTCTCTCCGGGCCCTTGCCCCTGAGCCTGGGGTCAAGGCACGGTGTCCACACTCCCAGGCCAAGTCAGAACCACATGCACACGTCTGTTCCTGCCCCCTGCACCGGCAGAGAGCTCGGGGGAGCCAGAGTCTGTCAGGCAGCTGCTGGGCTGGCCGCCTGTGTGGGAAGGGGCAGAGCCGACCTAGGGGCAAGTTGGGCCTCTTCCTCTCCCTGCTGCCCTGAGGCTGCTGGGCCAAAGAGGTCTTGGGCATCCAGCCCCTTGCTGGTCCCTTCCCTCTGATGAGGCCCTCTGAGCTCCAGCACCTTGCAGTGTGGAGACAGCCCCTGCCAGCAACCTCCTCTCCAAGGAGGCCTCAACCGAGGCCTAGGCCTAGGGGAAAGGCACCAGCGGGGATGAGCCTGGGGAGGCGCCCGGCCATGTCTGGACCCAGTCCCCGCAGCCTGCCCCTTGGTGGGGCAGTACCCCCGGAAGCCAGGAAGGTCTCGGCAAGGCTGCCAGGGGCAAGGACACTGCTGGGTCCTGCCCCTGGCCTGTTGGGCGTCTGAGCACAACCGGCATTCTCCCGCTGGAAGACCTCCCCGTCTGCCTCCAAAAGACGGTTTGCAAGCACTCCCACCCGCTGTTCCCCCAGGCACGCACAATGCTCCCAAGCCCGGGAGAAAAGCGCTTCGGGGTGGTGCTCTCTCCGGGCCCTTGCCCCTGAGCCTGGGGCCAGGCAGGGGGAACACACTCCCAGGCCAAGGCAGAACGACATGCACACGTCTGTTCCTGCCCCCTACACCGGCAGAGAGCTCGGGGGAGCCAGAGACTGCCAGGCTGCTGCTGGGCTGGCTGCCTGTGTGGGACGGGGCAGAGCCGACCTAGGGGCAAGTTGGGCCTCTTGCTCTCCCTGCTGCCCTGAGGCTGCTGGGTCAAAGAGGTCTTGGGCATCCAGCCCTTTGCTGGTGCCTTCCCTCTGACGAGGCCCTCTGAGCTCCAGCACCTTGCAGTGTGGAGACAGCCCCTGCCAGCAACCTCCTCTCCAAGGAGGCCTCAACCGAGGCCTAGGCCCAGGGGAAAGGCACCAGCGGGGATGAGCCAGGGGAGGCGCCCGAGCATGTCTGGACCCAGTTCCCGCAGCCTGCCCCTTGGTGGGGCAGTACCCCCGGAGGCCAGGAAGGTCTGGGCAAGGCTGGCCAGGGGCAGGGGCCCTGCTGGGTCCTGCCCCTGGCCTGTGGGGCCTCTGAGCACAACCGGCCCTCTCCCACTGAAAGACCTCCCCGGCTGCCTCCAAAGGCAGGTTTGCAAGCGCTACCGCCCACTGTTCCCAGCAGGCGTGCACAATGCTCCTAAGCCCGGGAGAAAAGCGCTTCAGGGTGGTGCTCTCTCTGGGCCCTTCCCCCTGAGCCTGGGGGCAAGGCAGGGTGTCCACACTCCCAGGCCAAGGCAGAACCACATGCACACGTCTGATCTGCCCCCTGCACCGGCAGAGAGCTCGGGGGAGCCAGAGTCTGTCAGGCAGCTGCTGGGCTGGCCGCCTGTGTGGGAAGTGGCAGAGCCGACCTAGGGGCAAGTTGGGCCTCTTGCTCTCCCTGCTGCCCTGAGGCTGCTGGGCCAAAGAGGTCTTGGGCATCCAACCCCTTGCTGGTCCCTTCCCTCTGACGAGGCCCTCTGAGCTCCAGCACCTTGCAGTGTGGAGACAGCCCCTGCCAGCAACCTCCTCTCCAAGGAGGCCTAAACCGAGGCCTAGGCCCAGGGGAAAGGCACCAGCGGGGATGAGCCTGGGGAGGCGCCCGGGCATGTCTGGACCCAGTCCCCGCAGCCTGCCCCTTGGTGGGGCAGTACCCCCGGAGGCGAGGAAGGTCTGGGAAAGGCTGGCCAGGGGCAGGGGACCTGCTGGGTCCTGCCCCTGGCCTGTGGGGCCTCTGAGCACAACCGGCCCTCTCCCACTGGAAGACGTCCCCGGCTGCCTCCAAAGGCCGGTTTGCAAGCACTCCCGCCCACTGTTGCAACCAAGGGCGCACAACGCTCCCAAGCCCGGGAGAAAATCGCCTCGGGGTGGTGCTCTCTCCGGGCCCTTTCCCCTGAGCCTGGGGGCAAGGCAGGGGGTCCACAATCCCAGGCCAAGGCAGAACGACATGCACACGTCTGATCTGCCCCATGCACCGGCAGAGAGCTCGGGGGAGCCAGAGTCTGTCAGGCAGCTGCTGGGTTGGCCGCCTGTGTGGGAAGGGGCAGAGCCGCCCTAGCGGCAAGTTGGGCCTCTTGCTCTCCCTGCTGCCCTGAGGCTGCTGGTCCAAAGACGTCTTGGGCATCCAGGCCCTTACTGGTCCCTTCCCTCTGACGAGGCCCTCTGAGCTCCAGCACCTTGCAGTGTGGAGACAGCCCCTGCCAGCAACCTCCTCTCCAAGGAGGCCTCAACCGAGGCCTAGGCCCAGGGGAAAGGCACCAGCGGGGATGAGCCAGGGGAGGCGCCCGAGCATGTCTGGACCCAGTCCCCGCAGCCTGCCCCTTGGTGGGGCAGTACCCCCGGAGGCCAGGAAGGTCTGGGTAAGGCTGGCCAGGGGCAGGGGCCCTGCTGGGTCCTGCCCCTGGCCTGTGGGGCCTCTGAGCACAACCGGCCCTCTCCCACTGGAAGACCTCCCCGGCTGCCTCCAAAGGCCGGTTTGCAAGCGCTCCCGGCCACTGTTACCAGCAGGCCGGCACAATGCTCCTAAGCCCGGAAGAAAAGCGCTTCAGGGTGGTGCTCTCTCTGGGCCCTTGCCCCTGAGCCTCGGGGCAATGCAGGGTGTCCACACTCCCAGGCCAAGGCAGAACCACATGCACACGTCTGATCTGCCCCCTGCACCGGCAGAGAGCTCGGGGGAGCCAGAGTCTGTCAGGCAGCTGCTGGGCTGGCCGCCTGTGTGGGAAGGGGCAGAGCCGACCTAGGGGCAAGTTGGGCCTCTTGCTCTCCCTGCTGCCCTGAGGCTGCTGGGCCAAAGAGGTCTTGGGCATCCAGCCCCTTGCTGGTCCCTTCCCTCTGACGAGGCCCTCTGAGCTCCAGCACCTTGCAGTGTGGAGACAGCCCCTGCCAGCAACCTGCTCTCCATGGAGGCCTCAACCGAGGCCTAGGCCCAGGGGAAAGGCACCAGCGGGGATGAGCCTGGGGAGGCGCCCGGGCATGTCTGGACCCAGTCCCCGCAGCCTGCCCCTTGGTGGGGCAGTACCCCCGGAGGCCAGGAAGGTCTGGGCAAGGCTGGCCAGGGGCAGGGGCCCTGCTGGGTCCTGCCCCTGGCCTGTGGGGCCTCTGAGCACAACCGGCCCTCTCCCACTGGAAGAACTCCCCGGCTGCCTCCAAAGGCAAGTTTGCCAACACTCCCGCCCGCTGTTCCGGCCAGGTAAGCACAATGCTCCCAAGCCCGGGAGAAAAGCGCTTCGGGGTGGTGCTCTCCTCGGGCCCTTGCCCCTGAGCCTGGGGGCCAGGCAGTTGGTCCACACTCCCAGACCAAGGCAGAACCACATGCACACGTCTGTTGCTGCCCCCTGCACCGGCAGAGAGCTCGGGGGAGCCAGAGTCTGTCAGGCAGCTGCTGGGCTGGCCGCCTGTGTGGGAAGGGGCAGAGCCGACCTAGGGGCAAGTTGGGCCTCTTGCTCTCCCTGCTGCCCTGAGGCTGCAGGGCCAAAGACGTCTTGGGCATCCAGCCCCTTACTGGTCCCTTCCCTCTGACGAGGCCCTCTGAGCTCCAGCACCTTGCAGTGTGGAGACAGCCCCTGCCAGCAACCTCCTCTCCAAGGAGGCCTCAACCGAGGCCTAGGCCCAGGGGAAAGGCACCAGCGGGGATGAGCCAGGGGAGGCGCCCGGGCATGTCTGGACCCAGTCCCCGCAGCCTGCCCCTTGGTGGGGCAGTACCCCCGGAGGCCAGGAAGGTCTGGGCAAGGCTGGCCAGGGGCAGGGGCCCTGCTGCGTCCTGCCCCTGGCCTGTGGGGTCTCTGAGCACAACCGGCCCTCTCCCACTGGAAGACCTCCCCAGCTGCCTCCAAAGGCCGGTTTGCAAGCGCTCCCGCCCACTGTTCCCAGCAGGCGTGCACAATGCTCCCAAGCCCGGGAGAAAAGCGCTTCAGGGTGGTGCTCTCTCCGGGCCCTTGCCCCTGAGCCTGGGGTCAAGGCACGGTGTCCACACTCCCAGGCCAAGTCAGAACCACATGCACACGTCTGTTCCTGCCCCCTGCACCGGCAGAGAGCTCGGGGGAGCCAGAGTCTGTCAGGCAGCTGCTGGGCTGGCCGCCTGTGTGGGAAGGGGCAGAGCCGACCTAGGGGCAAGTTGGGCCTCTTCCTCTCCCTGCTGCCCTGAGGCTGCTGGGCCAAAGAGGTCTTGGGCATCCAGCCCCTTGCTGGTCCCTTCCCTCTGATGAGGCCCTCTGAGCTCCAGCACCTTGCAGTGTGGAGACAGCCCCTGCCAGCAACCTCCTCTCCAAGGAGGCCTCAACCGAGGCCTAGGCCTAGGGGAAAGGCACCAGCGGGGATGAGCCTGGGGAGGCGCCCGGCCATGTCTGGACCCAGTCCCCGCAGCCTGCCCCTTGGTGGGGCAGTACCCCCGGAAGCCAGGAAGGTCTCGGCAAGGCTGCCAGGGGCAAGGACACTGCTGGGTCCTGCCCCTGGCCTGTTGGGCGTCTGAGCACAACCGGCATTCTCCCGCTGGAAGACCTCCCCGTCTGCCTCCAAAAGACGGTTTGCAAGCACTCCCACCCGCTGTTCCCCCAGGCACGCACAATGCTCCCAAGCCCGGGAGAAAAGCGCTTCGGGGTGGTGCTCTCTCCGGGCCCTTGCCCCTGAGCCTGGGGCCAGGCAGGGGGAACACACTCCCAGGCCAAGGCAGAACGACATGCACACGTCTGTTCCTGCCCCCTACACCGGCAGAGAGCTCGGGGGAGCCAGAGACTGCCAGGCTGCTGCTGGGCTGGCTGCCTGTGTGGGACGGGGCAGAGCCGACCTAGGGGCAAGTTGGGCCTCTTGCTCTCCCTGCTGCCCTGAGGCTGCTGGGTCAAAGAGGTCTTGGGCATCCAGCCCTTTGCTGGTGCCTTCCCTCTGACGAGGCCCTCTGAGCTCCAGCACCTTGCAGTGTGGAGACAGCCCCTGCCAGCAACCTCCTCTCCAAGGAGGCCTCAACCGAGGCCTAGGCCCAGGGGAAAGGCACCAGCGGGGATGAGCCAGGGGAGGCGCCCGAGCATGTCTGTACCCAGTTCCCGCAGCCTGCCCCTTGGTGGGGCAGTACCCCCGGAGGCCAGGAAGGTCTGGGCAAGGCTGGCCAGGGGCAGGGGCCATGCTGGGTCCTGCCCCTGGCCTGTGGGGCCTCTGAGCACAACCGGCCCTCTCCCACTGAAAGACCTCCCCGGCTGCCTCCAAAGGCAGGTTTGCAAGCGCTACCGCCCACTGTTCCCAGCAGGCGTGCACAATGCTCCTAAGCCCGGGAGAAAAGCGCTTCAGGGTGGTGCTCTCTCTGGGCCCTTCCCCCTGAGCCTGGGGGCAAGGCAGGGTGTCCACACTCCCAGGCCAAGGCAGAACCACATGCACACGTCTGATCTGCCCCCTGCACCGGCAGAGAGCTCGGGGGAGCCAGAGTCTGTCAGGCAGCTGCTGGGCTGGCCGCCTGTGTGGGAAGTGGCAGAGCCGACCTAGGGGCAAGTTGGGCCTCTTGCTCTCCCTGCTGCCCTGAGGCTGCTGGGCCAAAGAGGTCTTGGGCATCCAACCCCTTGCTGGTCCCTTCCCTCTGACGAGGCCCTCTGAGCTCCAGCACCTTGCAGTGTGGAGACAGCCCCTGCCAGCAACCTCCTCTCCAAGGAGGCCTAAACCGAGGCCTAGGCCCAGGGGAAAGGCACCAGCGGGGATGAGCCTGGGGAGGCGCCCGGGCATGTATGGACCCAGTCCCCGCAGCCTGCCCCTTGGTGGGGCAGTACCCCCGGAGGCGAGGAAGGTCTGGGAAAGGCTGGCCAGGGGCAGGGGACCTGCTGGGTCCTGCCCCTGGCCTGTGGGGCCTCTGAGCACAACCGGCCCTCTCCCACTGGAAGACGTCCCCGGCTGCCTCCAAAGGCCGGTTTGCAAGCACTCCCGCCCACTGTTGCAACCAAGGGCGCACAACGCTCCCAAGCCCGGGAGAAAATCGCCTCGGGGTGGTGCTCTCTCCGGGCCCTTTCCCCTGAGCCTGGGGGCAAGGCAGGGGGTCCACAATCCCAGGCCAAGGCAGAACGACATGCACACGTCTGATCTGCCCCATGCACCGGCAGAGAGCTCGGGGGAGCCAGAGTCTGTCAGGCAGCTGCTGGGTTGGCCGCCTGTGTGGGAAGGGGCAGAGCCGCCCTAGCGGCAAGTTGGGCCTCTTGCTCTCCCTGCTGCCCTGAGGCTGCTGGGCCAAAGACGTCTTGGGCATCCAGCCCCTTACTGGTCCCTTCCCTCTGACGAGGCCCTCTGAGCTCCAGCACCTTGCAGTGTGGAGACAGCCCCTGCCAGCAACCTCCTCTCCAAGGAGGCCTCAACCGAGGCCTAGGCCCAGGGGAAAGGCACCAGCGGGGATGAGCCAGGGGAGGCGCCCGAGCATGTCTGGACCCAGTCCCCGCAGCCTGCCCCTTGGTGGGGCAGTACCCCCGGAGGCCAGGAAGGTCTGGGTAAGGCTGGCCAGGGGCAGGGGCCCTGCTGGGTCCTGCCCCTGGCCTGTGGGGCCTCTGAGCACAACCGGCGCTCTCCCACTGGAAGACCTCCCCGGCTGCCTCCAAAGGCCGGTTTGCAAGCGCTCCCGGCCACTGTTACCAGCAGGCCGGCACAATGCTCCTAAGCCCGGAAGAAAAGCGCTTCAGGGTGGTGCTCTCTCTGGGCCCTTGCCCCTGAGCCTGGGGGCAATGCAGGGTGTCCACACTCCCAGGCCAAGGCAGAACCACATGCACACGTCTGATCTGCCCCCTGCACCGGCAGAGAGCTCGGGGGAGCCAGAGTCTGTCAGGCAGCTGCTGGGCTGGCCGCCTGTGTGGGAAGGGGCAGAGCCGACCTAGGGGCAAGTTGGGCCTCTTGCTCTCCCTGCTGCCCTGAGGCTGCTGGGCCAAAGAGGTCTTGGGCATCCAGCCCGTTGCTGGTCCCTTCCCTCTGACGAGGCCCTCTGAGCTCCAGCACCTTGCAGTGTGGAGACAGCCCCTGCCAGCAACCTCCTCTCCAAGGAGGCCTCAACCGAGGCCTAGGCCCAGGGGAAAGGCACCAGCGGGGATGAGCCTGGGGAGGCGCCCGGGCATGTCTGGACCCAGTCCCCGCAGCCTGCCCCTTGGTGGGGCAGTACCCCCGGAGGCCAGGAAGGTCTGGGCAAGGCTGGCCAGGGGCAGGGGCCCTGCTGGGTCCTGCCCCTGGCCTGTGGGGCCTCTGAGCACAACCGGCCCTCTCCCACTGGAAGAACTCCCCGGCTGCCTCCAAAGGCAAGTTTGCCAACACTCCCGCCCGCTGTTCCGGCCAGGTAAGCACAATGCTCCCAAGCCCGGGAGAAAAGCGCTTCGGGGTGGTGCTCTCCTCGGGCCCTTGCCCCTGAGCCTGGGGGCCAGGCAGTTGGTCCACACTCCCAGACCAAGGCAGAACCACAAGCACACGTCTGTTGCTGCCCCCTGCACCGGCAGAGAGCTCGGGGGAGCCAGAGTCTGTCAGGAAGCTGCTGGGCTGGCCGCCTGTGTGGGAAGGGGCAGAGCCGACCTAGGGGCAAGTTGGGCCTCTTCCTCTCCCTGCTGCCCTGAGGCTGCTGGGCCAAAGAGTTCTTGGGCATCCAGCCCCTTGCTGGTCCCTTCCCTCTGACGAGGCCCTCTGAGCTCCAGCACCTTGCAGTGTGGAGACAGCCCCTGCCAGCAACATCCTCTCCAAGGAGGCATCAACCGAGGCCTAGGCCCAGGGGAAAGGCACCAGCGGGGATGAGCCTGGGGAGGCGCCCGGGCATGTCTGGACCCAGTCCCCGCAGCCTGCCCCTTGGTGGGGCAGTACCCCCGGAGGCCAGGAAGATCTGGGCAAGGCTGGCCAGGGGCAGGGGCCCTGCTGGGTCCTCCCCATGGCCTGTGGGGCCTCTGAGCACAACCGGCCCTCTCCCACTGGAAGACCTCCCCGGCTGCCTCCAAAGGCCAGTTTGCCAACACTCCTGCCCGCTCTTCCCGCCAGGCACGCACAATGCTCCCAAGCCCGGGAGAAAAGCGCTTCGGGGTGGTGCTCTCTCCGGGCCCTTGCCCCTGAGCCTGTGGGCAAGGCAAGGGGAACACACTCCCAGACCAAGGCAGAAACACATGCACACGTCTGGTCCTGTCCCCTGCACCGGCAGAGAGCTCGGGGGAGCCAGAGTCTCTCAGGCAGGTGCTGGGCTGGCCGCCTGTGTGGGAAGGGGCAGAGCCGACCTAGGGGCAAGTTGGGCCTCTTGCTCTCCCTGCTGCCCTGAGGCTGCAGGGCCAAAGAGGTCTTGGGCATCCAGCCCCTTACTGGTCCCTTCCCTCTGACGAGGCCCTCTGAGCTCCAGCACCTTGCAGTGTGGAGACAGCCCCTGCCAGCAATCTCCTCTCCAAGGAGGCCTCAACCGAGGCCTAGGCCCAGGGGAAAGGCACCAGCGGGGTTGAGCCAGGGGAGGCGCCCGGGCATGTCTGGACCCTGTCCCCGCAGCCTGCCCCTTGGTGGGGCAGTACCCCCGGAGGCCAGGAAGGTCTGGGCAAGGCTGGCCAGGGGCAGGGGCCCTGCTGGGTCCTGCCCCTGGCCTGTGGGGCCTCTGAGCACAACCGGCCCTCTCCCACTGGAAGACCTCCCCGGCTGCCTCCAAAGGCCGGTTTGCAAGCACTCCCGCCCACTGTTCCCGCCAGGCGCGCACAATGCTCCCAAGCCCGGGAGAAAAGCGCTTCGGGGTGGTGGTCTCTCCGGGCCCTTGCCCCTGAGCCTGGGGGCCAGGCAGGGGATCCACAGTCCCAGGCCAAGGCACAACAACATGCACACGTCTGTTCCTGCCCCCTCCACCGGCAGAGAGCTGGGGGGAGCCAGAGTCTGTCAGGCAGCTGCTGGGCTGGCCGCCTGTGTGGGAAGGGGCAGAGCCGACCTAGGGGCAAGTTGGGCCTCTTGCTCTCCCTGCTGCCCTGAGGCTGCTGGGCCAAAGAGGTCTTGGGCATCCAGCCCCTTGCTTGTCCCTTCCCTCTGACGAGGCCCTCTGAGCTCCAGCACCTTGCAGTGTGGAGACAGCCCCTGCCAGCAACCTCCTCTCCAAGGAGGCCTCAACCGAGGCCTAGGCCCAGGGGAAAGGCACCAGCGGGGATGAGCCAGTGGAGGCGCACGGGCATATCAGGACCCAGTCCCCGCAGCCTGCCCCTTGGTGGGGCAGTACCCCCGGAGGCCAGGAAGGTCTGGGCAAGGCTGGCCAGGGGCAGGGTCCCTGCTGGGTCCTGCTCCTGGCCTGTGGGGCCTCTGAGCACAACCGGCCCTTGCCCACTGGAAGACCTCCCCGGCTGCCTCCAAAGGCGGGTTTGCCAACACTCCCGCCCGCTGTTCCCGCCAGGCACGCACAACGCTCCCAAGGCCAGGAGAAAAGCGCTTCGGTGTGGTGCTCTCTCCGGGCCCTTGCCCCTGAGCCTGGGGGCAAGGCAGGGGGAACACACTCCCAGGCCAAGGCAGAACCACATGCCCACGTCTGTTCCTGTCCCCTGCACCGGCAGAGAGTTTGGGGGAGCCAGAGTCTGTCAGGCAGCTGCTGGGTTGGCCGCCTGTGTGGGAAGGGGCAGAGCCGCCCTAGGGGCAAGTTGGGCCTCTTGCTCTCCCTGCTGCCCTGAGGCTGCTGGGCCAAAGACGTCTTGGGCATCCAGCCCCTTACTGGTCCCTTCCCTCTGACGAGGCCCTCTGAGCTCCAGCACCTTGCAGTGTGGAGACAGCCCCTGCCAGCAACCTCCTCTCCAAGGAGGCCTCAACCGAGGCCTAGGCCCAGGGGAAAGGCACCAGCGGGGATGAGCCAGGGGAGGCGCCCGAGCATGTCTGGACCCAGTCCCCGCAGCCTGCCCCTTGGTGGGGCAGTACCCCCGGAGGCCAGGAAGGTCTGGGTAAGGCTGGCCAGGGGCAGGGGCCCTGCTGGGTCCTGCCCCTGGCCTGTGGGGCCTCTGAGCACAACCGGCCCTCTCCCACTGGAAGACCTCCCCGGCTGCCTCCAAGGGCCGGTTTGCAAGCGCTCCCGGCCACTGTTACCAGCAGGCGGGCACAATGCTCCTAAGCCCGGAAGAAAAGCGCTTCAGGGTGGTGCTCTCTCTGGGCCCTTGCCCCTGAGCCTGGGGGCAAGGCAGGGTGTCCACACTCCCAGGCCAAGGCAGATCCACATGCACACGTCTGACCTGCCCCCTGCACCGGCAGAGAGCTCGGGCGAGCCAGAGTCTGTCAGGCAGCTGCTGGGCTGGCCGCCTGTGTGGGAAGTGGCAGAGCCGACCTAGGGGCAAGTTGGGCCTCTTGCTCTCCCTGCTGCCCTGAGGCTGCTGGGCCAAAGAGGTCTTGGGCATCCAGCCCCTTGCTGGTCCCTTCCCTCTGACGAGGCCCTCTGAGCTCCAGCACCTTGCAGTGTGGAGACAGCCCCTGCCAGCAACCTCCTCTCCAAGGAGGCCTCAACCGAGGCCTAGGCCCAGGGGAAAGGCACCAGCGGGGATGAGCCTGGGGAGGCGCCCGGGCATGTCTGGACCCAGTCCCCGCAGCCTGCCCCTTGGTGGGGCAGTACCCCCGGAGGCCAGGAAGGTCTGGGCAAGGCTGGCCAGGGTCAGGGGCCCTGCTGGGTCCTGCCCCTGGCCTGTGGGGCCTCTGAGCACAACCGGCCCTCTCCCACTGGAAGATCTCCCCGGCTGCCTCCAAAGTCCTGTTTGCAAACACTCCCGCCCGCTGTTCACGCCAGGCTCGCACAATGCTCCCAAGCCCGGAAGAAAAGCGCATTGGGGTGGTTCTCTCTCCGGGCCCTTGCCCCTGAGCCTGGGGGCAAGGCACGGGGAACACACTCCCTGGCCAAGGCAGAACCACATGCCCACGTCTGTTCCTGTCCCCTGCACCGGCAGAGAGCTTGGGGGAGCCAGAGTCTGGCAGGCAGCTGCTGGGTTGGCCGCCTGTGTGGGAAGGGGCAGAGCCGCCCTAGGGGCAAGTTGGGCCTCTTGCTCTCCCTGCTGCCCTGAGGCTGCTGGGCCAAAGACGTCTTGGGCATCCAGCCCCTTACTGGTCCCTTCCCTCTGACGAGGCCCTCTGAGCTCCAGCACCTTGCAGTGTGGAGACAGCCCCTGCCAGCAACCTCCTCTCCAAGGAGGCCTCAACCGAGGCCTAGGCCCAGGGGAAAGGCACCAGCGGGGATGAGCCAGGGGAGGCGCCCGAGCATGTCTGGACCCAGTCCCCGCAGCCTGCCCCTTGGTGGGGCAGTACCCCCGGAGGCCAGGAAGGTCTGGGCAAAGCTGGCCAGGGGCAGGGGCCCTGCTGCGTCCTGCCCCTGGCCTGTGGGGCCTCTGAGCACAACCGGCCCTCTCCCACTGGAAGACCTCCCCGGCTGCCTCCAAAGGCCGGTTTGCAAGCGCTCCCGCCCACTGTTCCCAGCAGGCGTGCACAATGCTCCCAAGCCCGGGAGAAAAGCGCTTCAGGGTGGTGCTCTCTCCGGGCCCTTGCCCCTGAGCCTGGGGTCAAGGCACGGTGTCCACACTCCCAGGCCAAGTCAGAACCACATGCACACGTCTGTTCCTGCCCCCTGCACCGGCAGAGAGCTCGGGGGAGCCAGAGTCTGTCAGGCAGCTGCTGGGCTGCCGCCTGTGTGGGAAGGGGCAGAGCCGACCTAGGGGCAAGTTGGGCCTCTTCCTCTCCCTGCTGCCCTGAGGCTGCTGGGCCAAAGAGGTCTTGGGCATCCATCCCGTTGCTGGTCCCTTCCCTCTGACGAGGCCCTCTGAGCTCCAGCACCTTGCAGTGTGGAGACAATCCCTGCCAGCAACCTCCTCTCCAAGGAGGCCTCAACCGAGGCCTAGGCCCAGGGGAAAGGCACCAGCGGGGATGAGCCTGGGGAGGCGCCCGGGCATGTCTGGACCCATTCCCCGCAGCCTACCCCTTTGTGGGGCAGTACCCCCGGAGGCCAGGAAGGTCTGGGCAAGGCTGGCCAGGGGCAGGGGCCCTGCTTGGTCCTGCCCCTGGCCTGTGGGGCCTCTGAGCACAACCGGCCCTCTCCCACTGGAAGAACTCCCCGGCTGCCTCCAAAGGCCAGTTTGCCAACACTCCCGCCCGCTGTTCCCGCCAGGTAAGCACAATGCTCCCAAGCCCGGGAGAAAAGCGCTTCGGGGTGGTGCTCTCCTCGGGCCCTTGCCCCTGAGCCTGGGGGCCAGGCAGTTGGTCCACACTCCCAGACCAAGGCAGAACCACATGCACACGTCTGTTGCTGCCCCCTGCACCGGCAGAGAGCTCGGGGGAGCCAGAGTCTGTCAGGCAGCTGCTGGGCTGGCCGCCTGTGTGGGAAGGGGCAGAGCCGACCTAGGGGCAAGTTGGGCCTCTTCCTCTCCCTGCTGCCCTGAGGCTGCTGGGCCAAAGAGTTCTTGGGCATCCAGCCCCTTGCTGGTCCCTTCCCTCTGACGAGGCCCTCTGAGCTCCAGCACCTTGCAGTGTGCAGAGAGCCCCTGCCGGCAACCTCCTCTCCAAGGAGGCCTCAACCGAGGCCTAGGCCCAGGGGAAAGGCACCAGCGGGGATGAGCCTGGGGAGGCGCCCGGGCATGTCTGGACCCAGGCCCCGCAGCCTGCCCCTTGGTGGGGTAGTACCCCCGGAGGCCAGGAAGGTCTGGGCAAGCCTGCCAGAGGCAGGGACACTGCTGGGTCCTGCCCCTGGCCTGTGGGGCCTCTGAGAACAACTGGCACTCTCCCGCTGGAAGACCTCCCCGGCTGCCTCCAAAGGCTGGTTTGCAAGCACTCAATCCCGCTGTTCACGCCAGCTGCGCACAATGCTCCCAA
The DNA here is from genome assembly GCF_033118175.1 of Dama dama. NCBI lineage: Eukaryota > Metazoa > Chordata > Mammalia > Artiodactyla > Cervidae > Dama > Dama dama. The sequence goes on along the minus strand of NW_026871029.1, from coordinate 117,820 downwards.
GCCCGGGAGAAAAGCATTTTCGGGTGGTGCTCACTCCGGGCTTTGGAAGACCTCCCCGGCTGCCTCCAAGGCCGGTTTGCAAGCACTTCTGCCTGCTGTTCCCGCCACCCGCGCACAATGCTCCCAAGCCTGGGAGAAAAGCGTTTCGGGGTGGTGTTCTCTCTGGGCCCAAGAAAGACCTCCCGGGCTGCCCCCAAATGCCGGTTTGCAAGCACTCCCACTCGCTGTTCCCGCCATCCGTGCAAATGCTCCAAGCCCAGGAGAAAAGCCCTTCAGGGTGGTGCTCTCTCCCGGCCCTTGGAAGACCTCCCCGGCTGCCTCCAAAGGCTGGATTTCAAGTACTCCCTCCCGCTGTCCCGCCAGCTGCACACAATGCTCCCAATCACGGGAGAAAAGCGCTTCGGGGTGGTGCTCTCTACGGGCCCTTGGAAGACCTCCCCGTTTGTCTCCAAAGGCCGGTTTGCAAGCACTCCCGCCCGCTGTTCCCGCCAGCCTCGCACAATGCTCCCAAGACCGGGAGAAAAGCGCTTCGGGGTGGTGTTCTCTCCGTGCCAATGGAGGACCTCCCTGGCTGCCCCCAAAGGCCGGTTTGCAAGCACTCCCACTCGCTGTTCCCGCCAGCCACGCACAATCCTCCAAAACCCCGGAGAAAAGCGCTTCGGGGTGGTGTTCTCTCTGTGCCCATGGAAGACCTCCCGGGGTGCCCCCAAAGGCCGGTTTGCAAGCACTCCCACTCGCTGTTCCCGCCATCCGCGCACAATGCTCCCAAGCCCGGGAGAAAAGCATTTTGGGGTGGTGCTCACACCGGGCCCTGGAAGACCTCCCCGGCTGCCTCCAAAGGACGGTTTTTAAGCACTCCTGCCTGCTGTTCCCGCCACCCGCGCACAATGCTCCCAAGCCCGGGAGAAAAGCGCTTCGGGGTGGTGCTCTCTACAGGCCCTTGGAAGACCTCCCCGGCTGCCTCCAAAGGCCGGTTTGCAAGGACTCCTTCCTGCTGTTCCCGCCATCCGCGCACAATGCTCCCAAGCCCGGGAGAAAAGCATTTTGGGGTGGTGCTCACACCGGGCCCTGGAAGACCTCCCCGGCTGCCTCCAAAGGACGGTTTTCAAGCACTCCTGCCTGCTGTTCCCGCCACCCGCGCAGAATGCTCCAAAGCGCGGGAGAAAAGCGCTTCGGGGTGGTGCTCTCTACAGGCCCTTGGAAGACCTCCCCGGCTGCCTCCAAAGGCCGGTTTGCAAGCACTCCCGCCCGCTGTTCCCGCCAGGCACGCACAATGCTCCCAAGCCCGGGAGAAAAGCGCTTCGGGGTGGTGCTCTCTCCGGGCCCTTGCCCCTGAGCCTGGGGGCCAGGCAGTTGGAACACACTCCCAGGCCAAGGCAGAACGACATGCACACGTCTGTTCCTGCCCCCTACACTGGCAGAGAGCTCGGGGGAGCCAGAGACTGCCAGGCTGCTGCTGGGCTGGCTGCCTGTGTGGGATGGGGCAGAGCCGATCTAGGGGCAAGTTGGGCCTCTTGCTCTAACTGCTGGCCTGAGGCTGCTGGGTCAAAGAGGTCTTGGGCATCCAGCCCTTTGCTGGTCCCTTCCCTCTGACGAGGCCCTCTGAGCTCCAGCACCTTGCAGTGTGGAGACAGCCCCTGCCAGCAACCTCCTCTCCAAAGAGGCCTCAACCGAGGCCTACGCCCAGGGGAAAAGCACCAGCGGGGATGATCCTGGGGCGGCGCACGGACATGTCTGGACTCAGGCCCCGCAGCCTGCCCCTTGGTGGGGCAGTACCCCCGGAGGCCAGGAAGGTCTGGGCAAGGCTGGCCAGGGGCAGGGGCCCTGCTGGGTCCTGCCCCTGGCCTGTGAGGCCTCTGAGCACAACCGGCCCTCTCCCACTGGAAGACCTCCCCAGCTGCCTCCAAAGTCCTGTTTGCAAACACTCCCGCCCGCTGTTCACGCCAGGCTCGCACAATGCTCCCAAGCCCGGGAGAAAAGCGCTTCAGGGTGGTGCTCTCTCCGGGCCCTTGCCCCTGAGCCTGGGGGCCAGGCAGTGGGTCCACACTCCCAGACCAAGGCAGAACCACATGCACACGTCTGTTCCTGACCCCTGCACCGGCAGAGAGCTCGGGGGAGCCAGAGTCTGTCAGGCAGGTGCTGGGCTGGCCGCCTGTGTGGGAAGGGGCAGAGCCGACCTAGGGGCAAGTTGGGCCTCTTCCTCTCCCTGCTGCCCTGAGGCTGCAGGGCCAAAGACGTCTTGGGCATCCAGCCCCTTGCTGGTCCCTTCCCTCTGACGAGGCCCTCTGAGCTCCAGCACCTTGCAGTGTGGAGACAGCCCCTGCCAGCAACCTCCTCTCCAATGAGGCCTCAACCGAGGCCTAGGCCCAGGGGAAAGGCACCAGCGGGGATGAGCCTGGGGAGGCGCCCGGGCATGTCTGGACCCAGTCCCCGCAGCCTGCCCCTTGGTGGGGCAGTACCCCCGGAGGCGAGGAAGGTCTGTGCAAGTCTGCCAGGGGCAGGGACAGCGCTGGGTCCTGCCCTTGGCCTGTGGGACGTCTGAGCACAACCGGCACTCTCCCGCTGGAAGACCTCCCCGTCTGCCTCGAAAGGCCGGTTTGCAGGCACTCCCGCCCGCTGTTTCCGCCAGGCACGCACAATGCTCCCAAGCCCGGGAGAAAAGCGCTTCGGGGTGGTGCTCTCTCCGGGCCCTTGCCCCTAAGCCTGCGGGGCAGGCAGGGGGAACACACTCCCAGGCCAAGACAGAACGACATGAACACGTCTGTTCCTGCCCCCTACACCGGCAGAGAGCTCGGGGGAGCCAGAGTCTCTCAGGCAGGTGCTGGGCTGGCCGCCTGTGTGGGAAGGGGCAGAGCCGACCTAGGGGCAAGTTGGGCCTCTTGCTCTCCCTGCTGCCCTGAGGCTGCTGGGCCAAAGACGTCTTGGGCATCCAGCCCTTTGCTGGTCCCTTCCCTCTGACGAGGCCCTCTGAGCTCCAGCACCTTGCAGTGTGGAGACAGCACCTGCCAGCAATCTCCTCTCCAAGGAGGCCTCAACCGAGGCCTAGGCCCAGGGGAAAGGCACCAGCGGGGATGAGCCTGGGGAGGCGCCCGGGCATGTCTGGACCCAGTCCCCGCAGCCTGCCCCTTGGTGGGGCAGTACCCCTGGAGGCCAGGAAGGTCTGGGCAAGGCTGACCAGGGGCAGGGGACCTGCTGGGTCCTGCCCATGGCCTGTGGGGCCTCTGAGCACAACCGGCCCTCTCCCACTGGAAGACCTCCCCGGCTGCCTCCAAAGGCCGTTTTGCACGCACTCCCGCCTACTGTTCCCACCAAGCGCGCACAATGCTCCCAAGCCCGGGAGAAAAGCGCTTCGGGGTGGTGCTCTCTCCGGGCCCTTGCCCCTGAGCCTGGGGGCCAGGCAGGGGGTCCACACTCCCAGGCCAAGGCAGAACCACATGCACACGTCTGTTCCTGACCCCTGCACCGGCAGAGAGCTCGGGGGAGCCAGAGTCTGTCAGGCAGCTGCTGGGCTGGCCGCCTTTGTGGGAAGGGGCAGAGCCGACCTAGGGGCAAGTTGGGCCTCTTGCTCTCCCTGCTGCCCTGAGGCTGCTGGGCCAAAGAGGTCTTGGGCATCCAGCCCTTTGCTTGTCCCTTCCCTCTGACGAGACCCTCTGAGCTCCAGCACCTTGCAGTGTGGAGACAGCCCCTGCCAGCAACCTCCTCTCCAAGGAGGCCTCAACCGAGACCTAGGACCAGGGGAAAGGCACCAGCGGGGATGAGCCTGGGGAGGCGCCCGGGCATGTCTGGACCCAGTCCCCGCAGCCTGCCCCTTGGTGGGGCAGTACCCCCGGAGGCCAGGAAGGTCTGGGAAAGGCTGGCCAGGGGCAGGGGACCTGCTGGGTCCTGCCCCTGGCCTGTGGGGCCTCTGAGCACACCCGGCCCTCTCCCACTGGAAGACCTCCCCGGCTGCCTCCAAAGTCCTGTTTGCCAACACTCCCACCCGCTGTTCACGCCAGACTTGCACAATGCTCCCAAGCCCGGGAGAAAAGCGCTTCGGGGTGGTGCTCTCTCCGGGCCCTTGCCCCTGAGCCTGGGGGCAAGGCATGGGGAACACACTCCCAGGCCAAGGCAGAACCACATGCCCACGTCTGTTCCTGTCCCCTGCACCGGCAGAGAGCTTGGGGGAGCCAGAGTCTGTCAGGCAGCTGCTGGGTTGGCCGCCTGTGTGGGAAGGGGCAGAGCCGCCCTAGGGGCAAGTTGGGCCTCTTGCTCTCCCTGCTGCCCTGAGGCTGCTGGGCCAAAGACGTCTTGGGCATCCAGCCCCTTACTGGTCCCTTCCCTCTGACGAGGCCCTCTGAGCTCCAGCACCTTGCAGTGTGGAGACAGCCCCTGCCAGCAACCTCCTCTCCAAGGAGGCCTCAACCGAGGCCTAGGCCCAGGGGAAAGGCACCAGCGGGGATGAGCCAGGGGAGGCGCCCGAGCATGTCTGGACCCAGTCCCCGCAGCCTGCCCCTTGGTGGGGCAGTACCCCCGGAGGCCAGGAAGGTCTGGGTAAGGCTGGCCAGGGGCAGGGGCCCTGCTGGGTCCTGCCCCTGGCCGGTGGGGCCTCTGAGCACAACCGGCCCTCTCCCACTGGAAGACCTCCCCGGCTGCCTCCAAAGGCCGGTTTGCAAGCGTTCCCGGCCACTGTTACCAGCAGGCGGGCACAATGCTCCTAAGCCCGGAAGAAAAGCGCTTCAGGGTGGTGCTCTCTCTGGGCCCTTGCCCCTGAGCCTGGGGGCAAGGCAGGGTGTCCAAACTCCCAGGCCAAGGCAGAACCACATGCACACGTCTGATCTGCCCCCTGCACCGGCAGAGAGCTCGGGGGAGCCAGAGTCTGTCAGGCAGCTGCTGGGCTGGACGCCTGTGTGGGAAGGGGCAGAGCCGACCTAGGGGCAAGTTGGGCCTCTTCCTCTCCCTGCTGCCCTGAGGCTGCTGGGCCAAAGAGGTCTTGGGCATCCAGCCCCTTGCTGGTCCCTTCCCTCTGACGAGGCCCTCTGAGCTCCAGCACCTTGCAGTGTGGAGACAGCCCCTGCCAGCAACATCCTCTCCAAGGAGGCCTCAACCGAGGCCTAGGCCCAGGGGAAAGGCACCAGCAGGGATGAGCCTGGGGAGGCGCCCGGGCATGTCTGGACCCAGTCCCCGCAGCCTGCCCCTTGGTGGGGCAGTACCCCCGGAGGCCAGGAAGATCTGGGCAAGGCTGGCCAGGGGCAGGGGCGCTGCTGGGTCCTCCCCATGGCCTGTGGGGCCTCTGAGCACAACCGGCCCTCTCCCACTGGAAGACCTCCCCGGCTGCCTCCAAAGGCCAGTTTGCCAACACTCCTGCCCGCTCTTCCCGCCAGGCACGCACAATGATCCCAAGCCCGGGAGAAAAGCGCTTCGGGGTGGTGCTCTCTCCGGGCCCTTGCCCCTGAGCCTGTGGGCAAGGCAGTGGGAACACACTCCCAGACCAAGGCAGAAACACAGGCACACGTCTGGTCCTGTCCCCGGCACCGGCAGAGAGCTCGGGGGAGCCAGCGTCTCTCAGGCAGGTGCTGGGCTGGCCGCCTGTGTGGGAAGGGGCAGAGTCGACCTAGGGGCAAGTTGGGCCTCTTGCTCTCCCTGCTGCCCTGAGGCTGCAGGGCCAAAGACGTCTTGGGCATCCAGCCCCTTACTGGTCCCTTCCCTCTGACGAGGCCCTCTGAGCTCCAGCACCTTGCAGTGTGGAGACAGCCCCTGCCAGCAATCTCCTCTTCAAGGAGGCCTCAACCGAGGCCTAGGCCCAGGGGAAAGGCACCAGCGGGGTTGAGCCAGGGGAGGCGCCCGGGCATGTCTGGACCCTGTCCCCGCAGCCTGCCCCTTGGTGGGGCAGTACCCCCGGAGGCCAGGAAGGTCTGGGCAAGGCTGGCCAGGGGCAGGGGCCCTGCTGGGTCCTGCCCCTGGCCTGTGGGGCCTCTGAGCACAACCGGCCCTCTCCCACTGGAAGAACTCCCCGGCTGCCTCCAAAGGCCGGTTTGCAAGCACTCCCGCCCGCTGTTCCCGCCAGGCGCGCACAATGCTCCCAAGCCCGGGAGAAAAGCGCTTCGGGGTGGTGGTCTCTCCGGGCCCTTGCCCCTGAGCCTGGGGGTCAGGCAGGGGATCCACAGTCCCAGGCCAAGGCACAACAACATGCACACGTCTGTTCCTGCCCCCTCCACCGGCAGAGAGCTGGGGGGAGCCAGAGTCTGTCAGGCAGCTGCTGGGCTGGCCGCCTGTGTGGGAAGGGGCAGAGCCGACCTAGGGGCAAGTTGGGCCTCTTGCTCTCCTTGCTGCCCTGAGGCTGCTGGGCCAAAGAGGTCTTGGGCATCCAGCCCCTTGCTGGTCCCTTCCCTCTGACGAGGCCCTCTGAGCTCCAGCACCTTGCAGTGTGGAGACAGCCCCTGCCAGCAACCTCCTCTCCAAGGAGGCCTCAACCGAGGCCTAGGCCCAGGGGAAAGGCACCAGCGGGGATGAGCCAGTGGAGGCGCACGGGCATATCAGGACCCAGTCCCCGCAGCCTGCCCCTTGGTGGGGCAGTACCCCCGGAGGCCAGGAAGGTCTGGGCAAGGCTGACCAGGGGCAGGGTCCCTGCTGGGTCCTGCCCCTGGCCTGTGGGGCCTCTGAGCACAACCGGCCCTCTCCCACTGGAAGACCTCCCCGGCTGCCTCCAAAGGCGGGTTTGCCAACACTCCCGCCCGCTGTTCCCGCCAGGCACGCACAACGCTCCCAAGGCCAGGAGAAAAGCGCTTCGGGGTGTTGCTCTCTCCGGGCCCTTGCCCCTGAGCCTGGGGGCAAGGCAGGGGGAACACACTCCCAGGCCAAGGCAAAACCACATGCCCACGTCTGTTCCTGTCCCCTGCACCGGCAGAGAGCTTGGGGGAGCCAGAGTCTGTCAGGCAGCTGCTGGGTTGGCCGCCTGTGTGGGAAGGGGCAGAGCCGCCCTAGGGGCAAGTTGGGCCTCTTGCTCTCCCTGCTGCCCTGAGGCTGCTGGGCCAAAGACGTCTTGGGCATCCAGCCCCTTACTGGTCCCTTCCCTCTGACGAGGCCCTCTGAGCTCCAGCACCTTGCAGTGTGGAGACAGCCCCTGCCAGCAACCTCCTCTCCAAGGAGGCCTCAACCGAGGCCTAGGCCCAGGGGAAAGGCACCAGCGGGGATGAGCCTGGGGAGGCGCCCGGGCATGTCTGGACCCAGGCCCCGCAGCCTGCCCCTTGGTGGGGCAGTACCCCCGGAGGCCAGGAAGGTCTGGGCAAGGCTGGCCAGGGGCAGGGGCCTTGCTGCGTCCTGCCCCTGGCCTGTGGGGCCTCTGAGCACAACCGGCCCTCTCCCACTGGAAGACCTCCCCGGCTGCCTCCAAAGGCCGGTTTGCAAGCGCTCCCGCCCACTGTTCCCAGCAGGCGTGCACAATGCTCCCAAGCCCGGGAGAAAAGCGCTTCAGGGTGGTGCTCTCTCCGGGCCCTTGCCCCTGAGCCTGGGGGCAAGGCAGGGTGTCCACACTCCCAGGACAAGGCAGAACCACATGCACACGTCTGATCTGCCCCCTGCACCGGCAGAGATCTCGGGGGAGCCAGAGTCTGTCAGGCAGCTGCTGGGCTGGCCGCCTGTGTGGGAAGGGGCAGAGCCGACCTAGGGGCAAGTTGGGCCTCTTGCTCTCCCTGCTGCCCTGAGGCTGCAGGGCCAAAGACGTCTTGGGCATCCAGCCCCTTGCTGGTCCCTTCCCTCTGACGAGGCCCTCTGAGCTCCAGTACCTTGCAGTGTGGAGACAGCCCCTGCCAGCAACCTCCTCTCCAAGAACGCCTCAACCGAGGCCTAGGCCCAGGGGAAAGGCACCAGCGGGGATGAGCCTGGGGAGGCGCCCGGGCATGTCTGGACCCAGTCCCCGCAGCCTGCCCCTTGGTGGGGCAGTACCCCCGGAGGCCAGGAAGGTCTGGGCAAGGCTGCCAGGGGCAGGGACACTGCTGGGTCCTGTCCCTGGCCTGTGGGGCGTCTGAGCACAACCGGCACTCTCCCGCTGGAAGACCTCCCCGTCTGCCTCGAAAGGCCGGTTTGCAAGCACTCCCGCCCGCTGTTCCCGCCAGGCACGCACAATGCTCCCAAGCCCGGGAGAAAAGCGCTTCGGGGTGGTGCTCTCACCGGGCCCTTGCCCCTGAGCCTGGGGGCCAGGCAGGGGGAACACACTCCCAGGCCAAGGCAGAACGACATGCACACGTCTGTTCCTGCCCCCTACACCGGCAGAGAGCTCGGGGGAGCCAGAGACTGCCAGGCTGCTGCTGGGCTGGCCGCCTGTGTGGGACGGGGCAGAGCCGACCTAGGGGCAAGTTGGGCCTCTTGCTCTCCCTGCTGCCCTGAGGCTGCTGGGTCAAAGAGGTCTTGGGCATCCAGCCCTTTGCTGGTCCCTTCCCTCTGACGAGGCCCTCTGATCTCCAGCACTTTGCAGTGTGGAGACAGCCCCTGCCAGCAACCTCCTCTCCAAGGAGGCCTCAACCGAGGCCTAGGCCCAGGGGAAAGGCACCAGCGGGGATGAGCCTGGGGAGGCGCCCGAGGATGTCTGGACCCAGTCCCCGCAGCCTGCCCCTTGGTGGGGCAGTACCCCCGGAGGCCAGGAAGGTCTGGGCAAGGTTGGCCAGGGTCAGGGGCCCTGCTGGGTCCTGCCCCTGGCCTGTGGGGCCTCTGAGCACAACCGGCCCTCTCCCACTGGAAGACCTCCCCGGCTGCCTCCAAAGTCCTGTTTGCAAACACTCCCGCCCGCTGTTCACGCCAGGCTCGCACAATGCTCCCAAGCCCGGGAGAAAAGCGCATTGGGGTGGGTCTCTCTCCGGGCCCTTGCCCCTGAGCCTGGGGGCAAGGCACGGGGAACACACTCCCTGGCTTAGGCAGAACCACATGCCCACGTCTGTTCCTGTCCCCTGCACCGGCAGAGCGCTTGGGGGAGCCAGAGTCTGGCAGGCAGCTGCTGGGTTGGCCGCCTGTGTGGGAAGGGGCAGAGCCGACCTAGGGGCAAGTTGGGCCTCTTGCTCTCCCTGCTGCCCTGAGGCTGCTGGGCCAAAGACGTCTTGGGCATCCAGCCCCTTACTGGTCCCTTCCCTCTGACGAGGCCCTCTGAGCTCCAGCACCTTGCAGTGTGGAGACAGCCCCTGCCAGCAACCTCCTCTCCAAGGAGGCCTCAACCGAGGCCTAGGCCCAGGGGAAAGGCACCAGCGGGGATGAGCCAGGGGAGGCGCCCGGGCATGTCTGGACCCAGTCCCCGCAGCCTGCCCCTTGGTGGGGCAGTACCCCCGGAGGCCAGGAAGGTCTGGGCAAGGCTGGCCAGGGGCAGGGGCCCTGCTGGGTCCTGCCCCTGCCCTGTGAGGCCTCTGAGCACAACCGGCCCTCTCCCACTGGAAGACCTCCCCAGCTGCCTCCAAAGTCCTGTTTGCAAACACTCCCGCCCGCTGTTCACGCCAGGCTCGCACAATGCTCCCAAGCCCGGGAGAAAAGCGCTTCGGGGTGGTGCTCTCTCCGGGCCCTTGCCCCTGAGCCTGGGGGCCAGGCAGTGGGTCCACACTCGCAGACCAAGGCAGAACCACATGCACACGTCTGTTCCTGACCCCTGCACCGGCAGAGAGCTCGGGGGAGCCAGAGACTGTCAGGCAGGTGCTGGGCTGGCCGCCTGTGTGGGAAGAAGCAGAGCCGACCTAGGGGCAAGTTGGGCCTCTTCCTCTCCCTGCTGCCCTGAGGCTGCTGGGCCAAAGACGTCTTGGGCATCCAGCCCCTTGCTGGTCCCTTCCCTCTGACGAGGCCCTCTGAGCTCCAGCACCTTGCAGTGTGGAGACAGCCCCTGCCAGCAACCTCCTCTCCAATGAGGCCTCAACCGAGGCCTAGGCCCAGGGGAAAGGCACCAGCGGGGATGAGCCTGGGGAGGCGCCCGGCCATGTCTGGACCCAGTCCCCGCAGCCTGCCCCTTGGTGGGGCAGTACCCCCGGAGGCCAGGAAGGTCTGTGCAAGGCTGCCAGGGGCAGGGACAGCGCTGGGTCCTGCCCCTGGCCTGTGGGACGTCTGAGCACAACCTGCACTCTCCCGCTGGAAGACCTCCCCGTCTGCCTCCAAAGGCCGGTTTGCAAGCACTCCCGCCCGCTGTTCCCGCCAGGCACGCACAATGCTCCCAAGCCCGGGAGAAAAGCACTTCGGGGTGGTGCTCTCTCCGGGCCCTTGCCCCTAAGCCTGCACGCCAGGCCGGGGGAACACACTCCCAGGCCAAGACAGAACGACATGAACACGTCTGTTCCTGCCCCCTACACCGGCAGAGAGCTCGGGGGAGCCAGAGTCTGTCAGGCAGCTGCTGGGCTGGCCGCCTGTGTGGGAAGGGGCAGAGCCGACCTAGGGGCAAGTTGGGCCTCTTGCTCTCCCTGCTGCCCTGAGGCTGCTGGGCCAAAGACGTCTTGGGCATCCAGCCCTTTGCTGGTCCCTTCCCTCTGACGAGGCCCTCTGAGCTCCAGCACCTTGCAGTGTGGAGACAGCACCTGCCAGCAATCTCCTCTCCAAGGAGGCCTCAACCGAGGCCTAGGCCCAGGGGAAAGGCACCAGCGGGGATGAGCCTGGGGAGGCGCCCGGGCATGTCTGGACCCTGTCCCCGCAGCCTGCCACTTGGTGGGGCAGTACCCCTGGAGGCCAGGAAGGTCTGGGCAAGGCTGACCAGGGGCAGGGGACCTGCTGCGTCCTGCCCATGGCCTGTGGGGCCTCTGAGCACAACCGGCCCTCTCCCACTGGAAGACCTCCCCGGCTGCCTCCAAAGGCCGTTTTGCACGCACTCCCGCCCACTGTTCCCACCAAGCGCGCACAATGCTCCCAAGCCCGGGAGAAAAGCGCTTCGGGGTGGTGCTCTCTCCGGGCCCTTGCCCCTGAGCCTGGGGGCCAGGCAGGGGGTCCACACTCCCAGGCCAAGGCAGAACCACATGCACACGTCTGTTCCTGACCCCTGCACCGGCAGAGAGCTCGGGGGAGCCAGAGTCTGTCAGGCAGCTGCTGGGCTGGCCGCCTTTGTGGGAAGGGGCAGAGCCGACCTAGGGGCAAGTTGGGCCTCTTGCTCTCCCTGCTGCCCTGAGGCTGCTGGGCCAAAGACGTCTTGGGCATCCAGCCCTTTGCTTGTCCCTTCCCTCTGACGAGGCCCTCTGAGCTCCAGCACCTTGCAGTGTGGAGACAGCCCCTGCCAGCAACCTCCTCTCCAAGGAGGCCTCAACCGAGACCTAGGACCAGGGGAAAGGCACCAGCGGGGATGAGCCTGGGGAGGCGCCCGGGCATGTCTGGACCCAGTCCCCGCAGCCTGCCCCTTGGTGGGGCAGTACCCCCGGAGGCCAGGAAGGTCTGGGAAAGGCTGGCCAGGGGCAGGGGACCTGCTGGGTCCTGCCCCTGGCCTGTGGGGCCTCTGAGCACAACCGGCCCTCTCCCACTGGAAGACCTCCCCGGCTGCCTCCAAAGTCCTGTTTGCCAACACTCCCACCCGGTGTTCACGCCAGACTTGCACAATGTTCCCAAGCCCGGGAGAAAAGCGCTTCGGGGTGGTGCTCTCTCCGGGCCCTTGCCCCTGAGCCTGGGGGCAAGGCATGGGGAACACACTCCCAGGCCAAGGCAGAACCACATGCCCACGTCTGTTCCTGTCCCCTGCACCGGCAGAGAGCTTGGGGGAGCCAGAGTCTGTCAGGCAGCTGCTGGGTTGGCCGCCTGTGTGGGAAGGGGCAGAGCCGCCCTAGGGGCAAGTTGGGCCTCTTGCTCTCCCTGCTGCCCTGAAGCTGCTGGGCCAAAGACGTCTTGGGCATCCAGCCCCTTGCTGGTCCCTTCCCTCTGACGAGGCCCTCTGAGCTCCAGCACCTTGCAGTGTGGAGACAGCCCCTGCCAGCAACCTCCTCTCCAAGGAGGCCTCAACCGAGGCCTAGGCCCAGGGGAAAGGCACCAGCGGGGATGAGCCAGGGGAGGCGCCCGAGCATGTCTGGACCCAGTCCCCGCAGCCTGCCCCTTGGTGGGGCAGTACCCCCGGAGGCCAGGAAGGTCTGGGTAAGGCTGGCCAGGGGCAGGGGCCCTGCTGGGTCCTGCCCCTGGTCGGTGGGGCCTCTGAGCACAACCGGCCCTCTCCCACTGGAAGACCTCCCCGGCTGCCTCCAAACGCCGGTTTGCAAGCGTTCCCGGCCACTGTTACCAGCAGGCGGGCACAATGCTCCTAAGCCCGGAAGAAAAGCGCTTCAGGGTGGTGCTCTCTCTGGGCCCTTGCCCCTGAGCCTGGGGGCAAGGCAGGGTGTCTACACTCCCAGGCCAAGGCAGAACCACATGCACACGTCTGATCTGCCCCCTGCACCGGCAGAGAGCTCGGGGGAGCCAGAGTCTGTCAGGCAGCTGCTGGGCTGGCCGCCTGTGTGGGAAGGGGCAGAGCCGACCTAGGGGCAAGTTGGGCCTCTTGCTCTCCTTGCTGCCCTGAGGCTGCTGGGCCAAAGAGGTCTTGGGCATCCAGCCCCTTGCTGGTCCCTTCCCTCTGACGAGGCCCTCTGAGCTCCAGCACCTTGCAGTGTGGAGACAGCCCCTGCCAGCAACCTCCTCTCCAAGGAGGCCTCAACCGAGGCCTAGGCCCAGGGGAAAGGCACCAGCGGGGATGAGCCAGTGGAGGCGCACGGGCATATCAGGACCCAGTCCCCGCAGCCTGCCCCTTGGTGGGGCAGTACCCCCGGAGGCCAGGAAGGTCTGGGCAAGGCTGGCCAGGGGCAGGGTCCCTGCTGGGTCCTGCCCCTGGCCTGTGGGGCCTCTGAGCACAACCGGCCCTCTCCCACTGGAAGACCTCCCCGGCTGCCTCCAAAGGCGGGTTTGCCAACACTCCCGCCCGCTGTTCCCGCCAGGCACGCACAACGCTCCCAAGGCCAGGAGAAAAGCGCTTCGGGGTGTTGCTCTCTCCGGGCCCTTGCCCCTGAGCCTGGGGGCAAGGCAGGGGGAACACACTACCAGGCCAAGGCAGAACCACATGCCCACGTCTGTTCCTGTCCCCTGCACCGGCAGAGAGCTTGGGGGAGCCAGAGTCTGTCAGGCAGCTGCTGGGTTGGCCGCCTGTGTGGGAAGGGGCAGAGCCGCCCTAGGGGCAAGTTGGGCCTCTTGCTCTCCCTGCTGCCCTGAGGCTGCTGGGCCAAAGACGTCTTGGGCATCCAGCCCCTTACTGGTCCCTTCCCTCTGACGAGGCCCTCTGAGCTCCAGCACCTTGCAGTGTGGAGACAGCCCCTGCCAGCAACCTCCTCTCCAAGGAGGCCTCAACCGAGGCCTAGGCCCAGGGGAAAGGCACCAGCGGGGATGAGCCTGGGGAGGCGCCCGGGCATGTCTGGACCCAGGCCCCGCAGCCTGCCCCTTGGTGGGGCAGTACCCCCGGAGGCCAGGAAGGTCTGGGCAAGGCTGGCCAGGGGCAGGGGCCCTGCTGCGTCCTGCCCCTGGCCTGTGGGGCCTCTGAGCACAACCGGCCCTCTCCCACTGGAAGACCTCCCCGGCTGCCTCCAAAGGCCGGTTTGCAAGCGCTCCCGCCCACTGTTCCCAGCAGGCGTGCACAATGCTCCCAAGCCCGGGAGAAAAGCGCTTCAGGGTGGTGCTCTCTCCGGGCCCTTGCCCCTGAGCCTGGGGGCAAGGCAGGGTGTCCACACTCCCAGGACAAGGCAGAACCACATGCACACGTCTGATCTGCCCCCTGCACCGGCAGAGATCTCGGGGGAGCCAGAGTCTGTCAGGCAGCTGCTGGGCTGGCCGCCTGTGTGGGAAGGGGCAGAGCCGACCTAGGGGCAAGTTGGGCCTCTTGCTCTCCCTGCTGCCCTGAGGCTGCAGGGCCAAAGACGTCTTGGGCATCCAGCCCCTTGCTGGTCCCTTCCCTCTGACGAGGCCCTCTGAGCTCCAGTACCTTGCAGTGTGGAGACAGCCCCTGCCAGCAACCTCCTCTCCAAGAACGCCTCAACCGAGGCCTAGGCCCAGGGGAAAGGCACCAGCGGGGATGAGCCTGGGGAGGCGCCCGGGCATGTCTGGACCCAGTCCCCGCAGCCTGCCCCTTGGTGGGGCAGTACCCCCGGAGGCCAGGAAGGTCTGGGCAAGGCTGCCAGGGGCAGGGACACTGCTGGGTCCTGTCCCTGGCCTGTGGGGCGTCTGAGCACAACCGGCACTCTCCCGCTGGAAGACCTCCCCGTCTGCCTCGAAAGGCCGGTTTGCAAGCACTCCCGCCCGCTGTTCCCGCCAGGCACGCACAATGCTCCCAAGCCCGGGAGAAAAGCGCTTCGGGGTGGTGCTCTCACCGGGCCCTTGCCCCTGAGCCTGGGGGCCAGGCAGGGGGAACACACTCCCAGGCCAAGGCAGAACGACATGCACACGTCTGTTCCTGCCCCCTACACCGGCAGAGAGCTCGGGGGAGCCAGAGACTGCCAGGCTGCTGCTGGGCTGGCCGCCTGTGTGGGACGGGGCAGAGCCGACCTAGGGGCAAGTTGGGCCTCTTGCTCTCCCTGCTGCCCTGAGGCTGCTGGGTCAAAGAGGTCTTGGGCATCCAGCCCTTTGCTGGTCCCTTCCCTCTGACGAGGCCCTCTGATCTCCAGCACGTTGCAGTGTGGAGACAGCCCCTGCCAGCAACCTCCTCTCCAAGGAGGCCTCAACCGAGGCCTAGGCCCAGGGGAAAGGCACCAGCGGGGATGAGCCTGGGGAGGCGCCCGAGGATGTCTGGACCCAGTCCCCGCAGCCTGCCCCTTGGTGGGGCAGTACCCCCGGAGGCCAGGAAGGTCTGGGCAAGGCTGGCCAGGGTCAGGGGCCCTGCTGGGTCCTGCCCCTGGCCTGTGGGGCCTCTGAGCACAACCGGCCCTCTCCCACTGGAAGACCTCCCCGGCTGCCTCCAAAGTCCTGTTTGCAAACACTCCCGCCCGCTGTTCACGCCAGGCTCGCACAATGCTCCCAAGCCCGGGAGAAAAGCGCATTGGGGTGGGTCTCTCTCCGGGCCCTTGCCCCTGAGCCTGGGGGCAAGGCACGGGGAACACACTCCCTGGCTTAGGCAGAACCACATGCCCACGTCTGTTCCTGTCCCCTGCACCGGCAGAGCGCTTGGGGGAGCCAGAGTCTGGCAGGCAGCTGCTGGGTTGGCCGCCTGTGTGGGAAGGGGCAGAGCCGACCTAGGGGCAAGTTGGGCCTCTTGCTCTCCCTGCTGCCCTGAGGCTGCTGGGCCAAAGACGTCTTGGGCATCCAGCCCCTTACTGGTCCCTTCCCTCTGACGAGGCCCTCTGAGCTCCAGCACCTTGCAGTGTGGAGACAGCCCCTGCCAGCAACCTCCTCTCCAAGGAGGCCTCAACCGAGGCCTAGGCCCAGGGGAAAGGCACCAGCGGGGATGAGCCAGGGGAGGCGCCCGGGCATGTCTGGACCCAGTCCCCGCAGCCTGCCCCTTGGTGGGGCAGTACCCCCGGAGGCCAGGAAGGTCTGGGCAAGGCTGGCCAGGGGCAGGGGCCCTGCTGGGTCCTGCCCCTGCCCTGTGAGGCCTCTGAGCACAACCGGCCCTCTCCCACTGGAAGACCTCCCCAGCTGCCTCCAAAGTCCTGTTTGCAAACACTCCCGCCCGCTGTTCACGCCAGGCTCGCACAATGCTCCCAAGCCCGGGAGAAAAGCGCTTCGGGGTGGTGCTCTCTCCGGGCCCTTGCCCCTGAGCCTGGGGGCCAGGCAGTGGGTCCACACTCGCAGACCAAGGCAGAACCACATGCACACGTCTGTTCCTGACCCCTGCACCGGCAGAGAGCTCGGGGGAGCCAGAGACTGTCAGGCAGGTGCTGGGCTGGCCGCCTGTGTGGGAAGAAGCAGAGCCGACCTAGGGGCAAGTTGGGCCTCTTCCTCTCCCTGCTGCCCTGAGGCTGCTGGGCCAAAGACGTCTTGGGCATCCAGCCCCTTGCTGGTCCCTTCCCTCTGACGAGGCCCTCTGAGCTCCAGCACCTTGCAGTGTGGAGACAGCCCCTGCCAGCAACCTCCTCTCCAATGAGGCCTCAACCGAGGCCTAGGCCCAGGGGAAAGGCACCAGCGGGGATGAGCCTGGGGAGGCGCCCGGCCATGTCTGGACCCAGTCCCCGCAGCCTGCCCCTTGGTGGGGCAGTACCCCCGGAGGCCAGGAAGGTCTGTGCAAGGCTGCCAGGGGCAGGGACAGCGCTGGGTCCTGCCCCTGGCCTGTGGGACGTCTGAGCACAACCGGCACTCTCCCGCTGGAAGACCTCCCCGTCTGCCTCCAAAGGCCGGTTTGCAAGCACTCCCGCCCGCTGTTCCCGCCAGGCACGCACAATGCTCCCAAGCCCGGGAGAAAAGCACTTCGGGGTGGTGCTCTCTCCGGGCCCTTGCCCCTAAGCCTGCACGCCAGGCCGGGGGAACACACTCCCAGGCCAAGACAGAACGACATGAACACGTCTGTTCCTGCCCCCTACACCGGCAGAGAGCTCGGGGGAGCCAGAGTCTGTCAGGCAGCTGCTGGGCTGGCCGCCTGTGTGGGAAGGGGCAGAGCCGACCTAGGGGCAAGTTGGGCCTCTTGCTCTCCCTGCTGCCCTGAGGCTGCTGGGCCAAAGACGTCTTGGGCATCCAGCCCTTTGCTGGTCCCTTCCCTCTGACGAGGCCCTCTGAGCTCCAGCACCTTGCAGTGTGGAGACAGCACCTGCCAGCAATCTCCTCTCCAAGGAGGCCTCAACAGAGGCCTAGGCCCAGGGGAAAGGCACCAGCGGGGATGAGCCTGGGGAGGCGCCCGGGCATGTCTGGACCCAGTCCCCGCAGCCTGCCACTTGGTGGGGCAGTACCCCTGGAGGCCAGGAAGGTCTGGGCAAGGCTGACCAGGGGCAGGGGACCTGCTGCGTCCTGCCCATGGCCTGTGGGGCCTCTGAGCACAACCGGCCCTCTCCCACTGGAAGACCTCCCCGGCTGCCTCCAAAGGCCGTTTTGCACGCACTCCCGCCCACTGTTCCCACCAAGCGCGCACAATGCTCCCAAGCCCGGGAGAAAAGCGCTTCGGGGTGGTGCTCTCTCCGGGCCCTTGCCCCTGAGCCTGGGGGCCAGGCAGGGGGTCCACACTCCCAGGCCAAGGCAGAACCACATGCACACGTCTGTTCCTGACCCCTGCACCGGCAGAGAGCTCGGGGGAGCCAGAGTCTGTCAGGCAGCTGCTGGGCTGGCCGCCTTTGTGGGAAGGGGCAGAGCCGACCTAGGGGCAAGTTGGGCCTCTTGCTCTCCCTGCTGCCCTGAGGCTGCTGGGCCAAAGACGTCTTGGGCATCCAGCCCTTTGCTTGTCCCTTCCCTCTGACGAGGCCCTCTGAGCTCCAGCACCTTGCAGTGTGGAGACAGCCCCTGCCAGCAACCTCCTCTCCAAGGAGGCCTCAACCGAGACCTAGGACCAGGGGAAAGGCACCAGCGGGGATGAGCCTGGGGAGGCGCCCGGGCATGTCTGGACCCAGTCCCCGCAGCCTGCCCCTTGGTGGGGCAGTACCCCCGGAGGCCAGGAAGGTCTGGGAAAGGCTGGCCAGGGGCAGGGGACCTGCTGGGTCCTGCCCCTGGCCTGTGGGGCCTCTGAGCACAACCGGCCCTCTCCCACTGGAAGACCTCCCCGGCTGCCTCCAAAGTCCTGTTTGCCAACACTCCCACCCGCTGTTCACGCCAGACTTGCACAATGTTCCCAAGCCCGGGAGAAAAGCGCTTCGGGGTGGTGCTCTCTCCGGGCCCTTGCCCCTGAGCCTGGGGGCAAGGCATGGGGAACACACTCCCAGGCCAAGGCAGAACCACATGCCCACGTCTGTTCCTGTCCCCTGCACCGGCAGAGAGCTTGGGGGAGCCAGAGTCTGTCAGGCAGCTGCTGGGTTGGCCGCCTGTGTGGGAAGGGGCAGAGCCGCCCTAGGGGCAAGTTGGGCCTCTTGCTCTCCCTGCTGCCCTGAAGCTGCTGGGCCAAAGACGTCTTGGGCATCCAGCCCCTTGCTGGTCCCTTCCCTCTGACGAGGCCCTCTGAGCTCCAGCACCTTGCAGTGTGGAGACAGCCCCTGCCAGCAACCTCCTCTCCAAGGAGGCCTCAACCGAGGCCTAGGCCCAGGGGAAAGGCACCAGCGGGGATGCGCCAGGGGAGGCGCCCGAGCATGTCTGGACCCAGTCCCCGCAGCCTGCCCCTTGGTGGGGCAGTACCCCCGGAGGCCAGGAAGGTCTGGGTAAGGCTGGCCAGGGGCAGGGGCCCTGCTGGGTCCTGCCCCTGGTCGGTGGGGCCTCTGAGCACAACCGGCCCTCTCCCACTGGAAGACCTCCCCGGCTGCCTCCAAACGCCGGTTTGCAAGCGTTCCCGGCCACTGTTACCAGCAGGCGGGCACAATGCTCCTAAGCCCGGAAGAAAAGCGCTTCAGGGTGGTGCTCTCTCTGGGCCCTTGCCCCTGAGCCTGGGGGCAAGGCAGGGTGTCTACACTCCCAGGCCAAGGCAGAACCACATGCACACGTCTGATCTGCCCCCTGCACCGGCAGAGAGCTCGGGGGAGCCAGAGTCTGTCAGGCAGCTGCTGGGCTGGCCGCCTGTGTGGGAAGGGGCAGAGCCGACCTAGGGGCAAGTTGGGCCTCTTGCTCTCCTTGCTGCCCTGAGGCTGCTGGGCCAAAGAGGTCTTGGGCATCCAGCCCCTTGCTGGTCCCTTCCCTCTGACGAGGCCCTCTGAGCTCCAGCACCTTGCAGTGTGGAGACAGCCCCTGCCAGCAACCTCCTCTCCAAGGAGGCCTCAACCGAGGCCTAGGCCCAGGGGAAAGGCACCAGCGGGGATGAGCCAGTGGAGGCGCACGGGCATATCAGGACCCAGTCCCCGCAGCCTGCCCCTTGGTGGGGCAGTACCCCCGGAGGCCAGGAAGGTCTGGGCAAGGCTGGCCAGGGGCAGGGGCCCTGCTGGGTCCTGCCCCTGGCCTGTGGGGCCTCTGAGCACAACCGGCCCTCTCCCACTGGAAGACCTCCCCGGCTGCCTCCAAAGGCGGGTTTGCCAACACTCCCGCCCGCTGTTCCCGCCAGGCACGCACAACGCTCCCAAGGCCAGGAGAAAAGCGCTTCGGGGTGTTGCTCTCTCCGGGCCCTTGCCCCTGAGCCTGGGGGCAAGGCAGGGGGAACACACTACCAGGCCAAGGCAGAACCACATGCCCACGTCTGTTCCTGTCCCCTGCACCGGCAGAGAGCTTGGGGGAGCCAGAGTCTGTCAGGCAGCTGCTGGGTTGGCCGCCTGTGTGGGAAGGGGCAGAGCCGCCCTAGGGGCAAGTTGGGCCTCTTGCTCTCCCTGCTGCCCTGAGGCTGCTGGGCCAAAGACGTCTTGGGCATCCAGCCCCTTACTGGTCCCTTCCCTCTGACGAGGCCCTCTGAGCTCCAGCACCTTGCAGCGTGGAGACAGCCCGTGCCAGCAACCTCCTCTCCAAGGAGGCCTCAACCGAGGCCTAGGCCCAGGGGAAAGGCACCAGCGGGGATGAGCCTGGGGAGGCGCCCGGGCATGTATGGACCCAGGCCCCGCAGCCTGCCCCTTGGTGGGGCAGTACCCCCGGAGGCCAGGAAGGTCTGGGCAAGGCTGGCCAGGGGCAGGGGCCCTGCTGCGTCCTGCCCCTGGCCTGTGGGGCCTCTGAGCACAACCGGCCCTCTCCCACTGGAAGACCTCCCCGGCTGCCTCCAAAGGCCGGTTTGCAAGCGCTCCCGCCCACTGTTCCCAGCAGGCGTGCACAATGCTCCCAAGCCCGGGAGAAAAGCGCTTCAGGGTGGTGCTCTCTCCGGGCCCTTGCCCCTGAGCCTGGGGGCAAGGCAGGGTGTCCACACTCCCAGGACAAGGCAGAACCACATGCACACGTCTGATCTGCCCCCTGCACCGGCAGAGATCTCGGGGGAGCCAGAGTCTGTCAGGCAGCTGCTGGGCTGGCCGCCTGTGTGGGAAGGGGCAGAGCCGACCTAGGGGCAAGTTGGGCCTCTTGCTCTCCCTGCTGCCCTGAGGCTGCAGGGCCAAAGACGTCTTGGGCATCCAGCCCCTTGCTGGTCCCTTCCCTCTGACGAGGCCCTCTGAGCTCCAGCACCTTGCAGTGTGGAGACAGCCCCTGCCAGCAACCTCCTCTCCAAGGAGGCCTCAACCGAGGCCTAGGCCCACGGGAAAGGCACCAGCGGGGATGAGCCTGGGGAGGCGCCCGGGCATGTCTGGACCCAGTCCCCGCAGCCTGCCCCTTGGTGGGGCAGTACCCCCGGAGGCCAGGAATGTCTGGGCAAGGCTGCCAGGGGCAGGGACACTGCTGGGTCCTGCCCCTGGCCTGTGGGGCGTCTGAGCACAACCGGCACTCTCCCGCTGGAAGACCTCCCCGTCTGCCTCCAAAGGCCGGTTTGCAAGCACTCCCGCCCGCTGTTCCCGCCAGGCACGCACAATGCTCCCAAGCCCGGGAGAAAAGCGCTTCGGGGTGGTGTTCTCACCGGGCACTTGCCCCTGAGCCTGGGGGCCAGGCAGGGGGAACACACTCCCAGGCCAAGGCAGAACGACATGCACACGTCTGTTCCTGCCCCCTACACCGGCAGAGAGCTCGGGGGAGCCAGAGACTGCCAGGCTGCTGCTGGGCTGGCCGCCTGTGTGGGACGGGGCAGAGCCGACCTAGGGGCAAGTTGGGCCTCTTGCTCTCCCTGCTGCCCTGAGGCTGCTGGGTCAAAGAGGTCTTGGGCATCCAGCCCTTTGCTGGTCCCTTCCCTCTGACGAGGCCCTCTGATCTCCAGCACCTTGAAGTGTGGAGACAGCCCCTGCCAGCAACCTCCTCTCCAAGGAGGCCTCAACCGAGGCCTAGGCCCAGGGGAAAGGCACCAGCGGGGATGAGCCTGGGGAGGCGCCCGGGCATGTCTGGACCCAGTCCCCGCAGCCTGCCCCTTGGTGGGGCAGTACCCCCGGAGGCCAGGAAGGTCTGGGCAAGGCTGGCCAGGGGCAGGGGCCCTGCTGCGTCCTGCCCCTGGCCTGTGGGGCCTCTGAGCACAACCGGCCCTCTCCCACTGGAAGACCTCCCCGGCTGCCTCCAAAGGCCGGTTTGCAAGCGCTCCCGCCCACTGTTCCCAGCAGGCGTGCACAATGCTCCCAAGCCCGGGAGAAAAGCGCTTCAGGGTGGTGCTCTCTCCGGGCCCTTGCCCCTGAGCCTGGGGTCAAGGCACGGTGTCCAAACTCCCAGGCCAAGTCAGAACCACATGCACACGTCTGTTCCTGCCCCCTGCACCGGCAGAGAGCTCGGGGGAGCCAGAGTCTGTCAGGCAGCTGCTGGGCTGGCCGCCTGTGTGGGAAGGGGCAGAGCCGACCTAGGGGCAAGTTGGGCCTCTTCCTCTCCCTGCTGCCCTGAGGCTGCTGGGCCAAAGAGGTCTTGGGCATCCAGCCCCTTGCTGGTCCCTTCCCTCTGATGAGGCCCTCTGAGCTCCAGCACCTTGCAGTGTGGAGACAGCCCCTGCCAGCAACCTCCTCTCCAAGGAGGCCTCAACCGAGGCCTAGGCCTAGGGGAAAGGCACCAGCGGGGATGAGCCTGGGGAGGCGCCCGGCCATGTCTGGACCCAGTCCCCGCAGCCTGCCCCTTGGTGGGGCAGTACCCCCGGAAGCCAGGAAGGTCTCGGCAAGGCTGCCAGGGGCAAGGACACTGCTGGGTCCTGCCCCTGGCCTGTTGGGCGTCTGAGCACAACCGGCATTCTCCCGCTGGAAGACCTCCCCGTCTGCCTCCAAAAGACGGTTTGCAAGCACTCCCACCCGCTGATCCCCCAGGCACGCACAATGCTCCCAAGCCCGGGAGAAAAGCGCTTCGGGGTGGTGCTCTCTCCGGGCCCTTGCCCCTGAGCCTGGGGCCAGGCAGGGGGAACACACTCCCAGGCCAAGGCAGAACGACATGCACACGTCTGTTCCTGCCCCCTACACCGGCAGAGAGTTCGGGGGAGCCAGAGACTGCCAGGCTGCTGCTGGGCTGGCTGCCTGTGTGGGACGGGGCAGAGCCGACCTAGGGGCAAGTTGGGCCTCTTGCTCTCCCTGCTGCCCTGAGGCTGCTGGGTCAAAGAGGTCTTGGGCATCCAGCCCTTTGCTGGTGCCTTCCCTCTGACGAGGCCCTCTGAGCTCCAGCACCTTGCAGTGTGGAGACAGCCCCTGCCAGCAACCTCCTCTCCAAGGAGGCCTCAACCGAGGCCTAGGCCCAGGGGAAAGGCACCAGCGGGGATGAGCCAGGGGAGGCGCCCGAGCATGTCTGGACCCAGTTCCCGCAGCCTGCCCCTTGGTGGGGCAGTACCCCCGGAGGCCAGGAAGGTCTGGGCAAGGCTGGCCAGGGGCAGGGGCCCTGCTGGGACCTGCCCCTGGCCTGTGGGGCCTCTGAGCACAACCGGCCCTCTCCCACTGAAAGACCTCCCCGGCTGCCTCCAAAGGCCGGTTTGCAAGCGCTACCGCCCACTGTTCCCAGCAGGCGTGCACAATGCTCCTAAGCCCGGGAGAAAAGCGCTTCAGGGTGGTGCTCTCTCTGGGCCCTTCCCCCTGAGCCTGGGGGCAAGGCAGGGTGTCCACACTCCCAGGCCAAGGCAGAACCACATGCACACGTCTGATCTGCCCCCTGCACCGGCAGAGAGCTCGGGGGAGCCAGAGTCTGTCAGGCAGCTGCTGGGCTGGCCGCCTGTGTGGGAAGTGGCAGAGCCGACCTAGGGGCAAGTTGGGCCTCTTGCTCTCCCTGCTGCCCTGAGGCTGCTGGGCCAAAGAGGTCTTGGGCATCCAACCCCTTGCTGGTCCCTTCCCTCTGACGAGGCCCTCTGAGCTCCAGCACCTTGCAGTGTGGAGACAGCCCCTGCCAGCAACCTCCTCTCCAAGGAGGCCTAAACCGAGGCCTAGGCCCAGGGGAAAGGCACCAGCGGGGATGAGCCTGGGGAGGCGCCCGGGCATGTATGGACCCAGTCCCCGCAGCCTGCCCCTTGGTGGGGCAGTACCCCCGGAGGCGAGGAAGGTCTGGGAAAGGCTGGCCAGGGGCAGGGGCCCTGCTGGGTCCTGCCCCTGGCCTGTGGGGCCTCTGAGCACAACCGGCCCTCTCCCACTGGAAGACGTCCCCGGCTGCCTCCAAAGGCCGGTTTGCAAGCACTCCCGCCCACTGTTGCAACCAAGGGCGCACAACGCTCCCAAGCCCGGGAGAAAATCGCCTCGGGGTGGTGCTCTCTCCGGGCCCTTTCCCCTGAGCCTGGGGGCAAGGCAGGGGGTCCACAATCCCAGGCCAAGGCAGAACGACATGCACACGTCTGTTCCTGCCCCATGCACCGGCAGAGAGCTCGGGGGAGCCAGAGTCTGTCAGGCAGCTGCTGGGCTGGCTGCCTGTGTGGGAAGGGGCAGAGCCGACCTAGGGGCAAGTTGGGCCTCTTGCTCTCCATGCTGCCCTGAGGCTGCTGGGACCAAAGAGATCTTGGGCATCCAGCCCCTTGCTTGTCCCTTCCCTCTGACGAGGCCCTCTGAGCTCCAGCACCTTGCAGTGTGGAGACAGCCCCTGCCAGCAACCTCCTCTCCAAGGAGGCCTCAACCGAGGCCTAGGCCCAGGGGAAAGGCACCAGCGGGGATGAGCCTGGGGAGGCGCCCGGGCATGTCTGGACCCAGTCCCCGCAGCCTGCCCCTTGGTGGGGCAGTACCCCCGGAGGCCAGGAAGGTCTGGGCAAGGCTGGCCACGGGCAGGGGCCCTGCTGGGTCCTGCCCCTGGCCTGTGGGGCCTCTGAGCACAACCGGCCCTCTCCCACTGGAAGACTTCCCCGGCTGCCTCCAAAGGCCGGTTTGCCAACACTCCCGCCCGCTGTTCCCGCCAGGCACGCACAATGCTCCCAAGCCCGGGAGAAAAGCGCTTCGGGGTGTTGCTCTCTCCGGGCCCTTGCCCCTGAGCGTGGGGGCGAGGCAGTGGGTCCACACTCCCAGACCAACGCAGAACCACATGCACACGTCTGTTCCTGACCCCTGCACCGGCAGAGAGCTCGGGGGAGCCAGAGTCTGTCAGGCAGCTGCTGGGCTGGCCGCCTGTGTGGGAAGGGGCAGAGCCGACCTAGGGGCAAGTTGGGCCTCTTGCTCTCCCTGCTGCCCTGAGGCTGCTGGGCCAAAGAGGTCTTGGGCATCCAGCCCCTTGCTGGTCCCTTCCCTCTGACGAGGCCCTCTGAGCTCCAGCACCTTGCAGTGTGGAGACAGCCCCTGCCAGCAACCTCCTCTCCAAGGAGGCCTCAACCGAGGCCTAGGCCCAGGGGAAAGGCACCAGCGGGGATGAGCCTGGGGAGGCGCCCGGCCATGTCTGGACCCAGTCCCCGCAGCCTGCCCCTTGGTGGGGCAGTACCCCCGGAGGCCAGGAGGGTCTGGGCAAGGCTGCCAGGGGCAGGGACACTGCTGGGTCCTGCCCCTGGCCTGTGGGGCCTCTGAGCACAACCGGCACTCTCCCGCTGGAAGACCTCCCCGGCTGCCTCCAAAGGCCGGTTTGCAAGCACTCCCGCCCGCTGTTCCCGCCAGGCACGCACAATGCTCCCAAGCCCGGGAGAAAAGCGCTTCGGGGTGGTGCTCTCTCCGGGCCCTTGCCCCTGAGCCTGGGGGCCAGGCAGTGGGTCCACACTCCCAGACCAAGGCAGAACCACATGCACACGTCTGTTCCTGACCCCTGCACCGGCAGAGAGCTCGGGGGAGCCAGAGTCTGTCAGGCAGGTGCTGGGCTGGCCGCCTGTGTGGGAAGAAGCAGAGCCGACCTAGGGACAAGTTGGGCCTCTTCCTCTCCCTGCTGCCCTGAGGCTGCTGGGCCAAAGACGTCTTGGGCATCCAGCCCCTTGCTGGTCCCTTCCCTCTGACGAGGCCCTCTGAGCTCCAGCACCTTGCAGTGTGGAGACAGCCCCTGCCAGCAACCTCCTCTCCAATGAGGCCTCAACCGAGGCCTAGGCCCAGGGGAAAGGCACCAGCGGGGATGAGCCTGGGGAGGCGCCCGGCCATGTCTGGACCCAGTCCCCGCAGCCTGCCCCTTGGTGGGGCAGTACCCCCGGAGGCCAGGAAGGTCTGTGCAAGGCTGCCAGGGGCAGGGACAGCGCTGGGTCCTGCCCCTGGCCTGTGGGACGTCTGAGCACAACCGGCACTCTCCCGCTGGAAGACCTCCCCGTCTGCCTCGAAAGGCCGGTTTGCAAGCACTCCCGCCCGCTGTTCCCGCCAGGCACGCACAATGCTCCCAAGCCCGGGAGAAAAGCGCTTCGGGGTGGTGCTCTCTCCGGGCCCTTGCCCCTAAGCCTGCGCGCCAGGCAGGGGGAACACACTCCCAGGCCAAGACAGAACGACATGAACACGTCTGTTCCTGCCCCCTACACCGGCAGAGAGCTCGGGGGAGCCAGAGTCTCTCAGGCAGGTGCTGGGCTGGCCGCCTGTGTGGGAAGGGGCAGAGCCGACCTAGGGGCAAGTTGGGCCTCTTGCTCTCCCTGCTGCCCTGCGGCTGCTGGGCCAAAGACGTCTTGGGCATCCAGCCCTTTGCTGGTCCCTTCCCTCTGACGAGGCCCTCTGAGCTCCAGCACCTTGCAGTGTGGAGACAGCACCTGCCAGCAATCTCCTCTCCAAGGAGGCCTCAACCGAGGCCTAGGCCCAGGGGAAAGGCACCAGCGGGGATGAGCCTGGGGAGGCGCCCGGGCATGTCTGGACCCAGTCCCCGCAGCCTGCCCCTTGGTGGGGCAGTACCCCCGGAGGCCAGGAAGGTCTGGGCAAGGCTGACCAGGGGCAGGGGACCTGCTGCGTCCTGCCCATGGCCTATGGGGCCTCTGAGCACAACCGGCCCTCTCCCACTGGAAGACCTCCCCGGCTGCCTCCAAAGGCCGTTTTGCACGCACTCCCGCCCACTGTTCCCACCAAGCGCGCACAATGCTCCCAAGCCCGGGAGAAAAGCGCTTCGGGGTGGTGCTCTCTCCGGGTCCTTGCCCCTGAGCCTGGGGGCCAGGAAGGGGGTCCACACTCCCAGGCCAAGGCAGAACCACATGCACACGTCTGTTCCTGACCCCTGCACCGGCAGAGAGCTCGGGGGAGCCAGAGTCTGTCAGGCAGCTGCTGGGCTGGCCGCCTTTGTGGGAAGGGGCAGAGCCGACCTAGGGGCAAGTTGGGCCTCTTGCTCTCCCTGCTGCCCTGAGGCTGCTGGGCCAAAGACGTCTTGGGCATCCAGCCCTTTGCTTGTCCCTTCCCTCTGACGAGGCCCTCTGAGCTCCAGCACCTTGCAGTGTGGAGACAGCCCCTGCCAGCAACCTCCTCTCCAAGGAGGCCTCAACCGAGACCTAGGACCAGGGGAAAGGCACCAGCGGGGATGAGCCTGGGGAGGCGCCCGGGCATGTCTGGACCCAGTCCCCGCAGCCTGCCCCTTGGTGGGGCAGTACCCCCGGAGGCCAGGAAGGTCTGGGAAAGGCTGGCCAGGGGCAGGGGACCTGCTGGGTCCTGCCCCTGGCCTGTGGGGCCTCTGAGCACAACCGGCCCTCTCCCACTGGAAGACCTCCCCGGCTGCCTCCAAAGTCCTGTTTGCCAACACTCCCACCCGCTGTTCACGCCAGACTTGCACAATGTTCCCAAGCCCGGGAGAAAAGCGCTTCGGGGTGGTGCTCTCTCCGGGCCCTTGCCCCTGAGCCTGGGGGCAAGGCATGGGGAACACACTCCCAGGCCAAGGCAGAACCACATGCCCACGTCTGTTCCTGTCCCCTGCACCGGCAGAGAGCTTGGGGGAGCCAGAGTCTGTCAGGCAGCTGCTGGGTTGGCCGCCTGTGTGGGAAGGGGCAGAGCCGCCCTAGGGTCAAGTTGGGCCTCTTGCTCTCCCTGCTGCCCTGAAGCTGCTGGGCCAAAGACGTCTTGGGCATCCAGCCCCTTGCTGGTCCCTTCCCTCTGACGAGGCCCTCTGAGCTCCAGCACCTTGCAGTGTGGAGACAGCCCCTGCCAGCAACCTCCTCTCCAAGGAGGCCTCAACCGAGGCCTAGGCCCAGGGGAAAGGCACCAGCGGGGATGAGCCAGGGGAGGCGCCCGAGCATGTCTGGACCCAGTCCCCGCAGCCTGCCCCTTGGTGGGGCAGTACCCCCGGAGGCCAGGAAGGTCTGGGTAAGGCTGGCCAGGGGCAGGGGCCCTGCTGGGTCCTGCCCCTGGCCGGTGGGGCCTCTGAGCACAACCGGCCCTCTCCCACTGGAAGACCTCCCCGGCTGCCTCCAAAGGCCGGTTTGCAAGCGTTCCCGGCCACTGTTACCAGCAGGCGGGCACAATGCTCCTAAACCCGGAAGAAAAGCGCTTCAGGGTGGTGCTCTCTCTGGGCCCTTGCCCCTGAGCCTGGGGGCAAGTCAGGGTGTCCACACTCCCAGGCCAAGGCAGAACGACATGAACACGTCTGTTCCTGCCCCCTACACCGGCAGAGAGCTCGGGGGGCCAGAGTCTGTCAGGCAGCTGCTGGGCTGGCCGCCTGTGTGGGAAGTGGCAGAGCCGACCTAGGGGCAAGTTGGGCCTCTTGCTCTCCCTGCTGCCCTGAGGCTGCTGGGCCAAAGAGGTCTTGGGCATCCAGCCGCTTGCTGGTCCCTTCCCTCTGACGAGGCCCTCTGAGCTCCAGCACCTTGCAGTGTGGAGACAGCCCCTGCCAGCAACCTCCTCTCCAAGGAGGCCTCAACCGAGGCCTAGGCCCAGGGGAAAGGCACCAGCGGGGATGAGCCTGGGGAGGCGCCCGGGCATGTCTGGACCCAGTCCCCGCAGCCTGCCCCTTGGTGGGGCAGTACCCCCGGAGGCCAGGAAGGTCTGGGCAAGGCTGGCCAGGGGCAGGGGCCCTGCTGGGTCCTGCCTCTGGCCTGTGGGGCCTCTGAGCACAACCGGCCCTCTCCCACTGGAAGAACTCCCCGGCTGCCTCCAAAGGCCAGTTTGCCAACACTCCCGCCCGCTGTTCCCGCGAGGCAAGCACAATGCTCCCAAGCCCGGGAGAAAAGCGCTTCGGGGTGGTGCTCTCCTCGGGCCCTTGCCCCTGAGCCTGGGGGCCAGGCAGTTGGTCCACACTCCCAGACCAAGGCAGAACCACATGCACACGTCTGTTCCTGACCCCTGCACCGGCAGAGAGCTCGGGGGAGCCAGAGTCTGTCAGGCAGCTGCTGGGCTGGCCGCCTGTGTGGGAAGGGGCAGAGCCGACCTAGGGGCAAGTTGGGCCTCTTCCTCTCCCTGCTGCCCTGAGGCTGCTGGGCCAAAGAGGTCTTGGGCATCCAGCCCCTTGCTGGTCCCTTCCCTCTGACGAGGCCCTCTGAGCTCCAGCACCTTGCAGTGTGGAGACAGCCCCTGCCAGCAACATCCTCTCCAAGGAGGCCTCAACCGAGGCCTAGGCCCAGGGGAAAGGCACCAGCGGGGATGAGCCTGGGGAGGCGCCCGGGCATGTCTGGACCCAGTCCCCGCAGCCTGCCCCTTGGTGGGGCAGTACCCCCGGAGGCCAGGAAGATCTGGGCAAGGCTGGCCAGGGGCAGGGGCCCTGCTGGGTCCTCCCCATGGCCTGTGGGGCCTCTGAGCACAACCGGCCCTCTCCCACTGGAAGACCTCCCCGGCTGCCTCCAAAGGCCAGTTTGCCAACACTCCTGCCCGCTCTTCCCGCCAGGCACGCACAATGCTCCCAAGCCCGGGAGAAAAGCGCTTCGGGGTGGTGCTCTCTCCGGGCCCTTGCCCCTGAGCCTGTGGGCAAGGCAGGGGGAACACACTCCCAGACCAAGGCAGAAACACATGCACACGTCTGGTCCTGTCCCCGGCACCGGCAGAGAGCTCGGGGGAGCAAGATTCTCTCAGGCAGGTGCTGAGCTGGCCGCCTGTGTGGGAAGGGGCAGAGCCGATCTAGGGGCAAGTTGGGCCTCTTGCTCTCCCTGCTGCCCTGAGGCTGCAGGGCCAAAGACGTCTTGGGCATCCAGCCCCTTACTGGTCCCTTCCCTCTGACGAGGCCCTCTGAGCTCCAGCACCTTGCAGTGTGGAGACAGCCCCTGCCAGCAACCTCCTCTCCAAGGAGGCCTCAACCGAGGCCTAGGCCCAGGGGAAAGGCACCAGCGGGGTTGAGCCAGGGGAGGCGCCCGGGCATGTCTGGACCCTGTCCCCGCAGCCTGCCCCTTGGTGGGGCAGTACCCCCGGAGGCCAGGAAGGTCTGGGCAAGGCTGGCCAGGGGCAGGGTCCCTGCTGGGTCCTGCCCCCGGCCTGTGGGGCCTCTGAGCACAACCGGCCCTCTCCCACTGGAAGACCTCCCCGGCTGCCTCCAAAGGCGGGTTTGCCAACACTCCCGCCCGCTGTTCCCGCCAGGCACGCACAACGCTCCCAAGGCCAGGAGAAAAGCGCTTCGGGGTGTTGCTCTCTCCGGGCCCTTGCCCCTGAGCCTGGGGGCAAGGCAGGGGGAACACACTCCCAGGCCAAGGCAGAACCACATGCCCACGTCTGTTCCTGTCCCCTGCACCGGCAGAGAGCTTGGGGGAGCCAGAGTCTGTCAGGCAGCTGCTGGGTTGGCCGCCTGTGTGGGAAGGGGCAGAGCCGCCCTAGGGGCAAGTTGGGCCTCTTGCTCTCCCTGCTGCCCTGAGGCTGCTGGGCCAAAGACGTCTTGGGCATCCAGCCCCTTACTGGTCCCTTCCCTCTGACGAGGCCCTCTGAGCTCCAGCACCTTGCACCGTGGAGACAGCCCCTGCCAGCAACCTCCTCTCCAAGGAGGCCTCAACCGAGGCCTAGGCCCAGGGGAAAGGCACCAGCGGGGATGAGCCTGGGGAGGCGCCCGGGCATGTATGGACCCAGGCCCCGCAGCCTGCCCCTTGGTGGGGCAGTACCCCCGGAGGCCAGGAAGGTCTGGGCAAGGCTGGCCAGGGGCAGGGGCCCTGCTGCGTCCTGCCCCTGGCCTGTGGGGCCTCTGAGCACAACCGGCCCTCTCCCACTCGAAGACCTCCCCAGCTGCCTCCAAAGGCCGGTTTGCAAGCGCTCCCGCCCACTGTTCCCAGCAGGCGTGCACAATGCTCCCAAGCCCGGGAGAAAAGCGCTTCAGGGTGGTGCTCTCTCCGGGCCCTTGCCCCTGAGCCTGGGGGCAAGGCAGGGTGTCCACACTCCCAGGACAAGGCAGAACCACATGCACACGTCTGATCTGCCCCCTGCACCGGCAGAGATCTCGGGGGAGCCAGAGTCTGTCAGGCAGCTGCTGGGCTGGCCGCCTGTGTGGGAAGGGGCAGAGCCGACCTAGGGGCAAGTTGGGCCTCTTGCTCTCCCTGCTGCCCTGAGGCTGCAGGGCCAAAGACGTCTTGGGCATCCAGCCCCTTGCTGGTCCCTTCCCTCTGACGAGGCCCTCTGAGCTCCAGTACCTTGCAGTGTGGAGACAGCCCCTGCCAGCAACCTCCTCTCCAAGGACGCCTCAACCGAGGCCTAGGCCCAGGGGAAAGGCATCAGCGGGGATGAGCCTGGGGAGGCGCCCGGGCATGTCTGGACCCAGTCCCCGCAGCCTGCCCCTTGGTGGGGCAGTACCCCCGGAGGCCAGGAAGGTCTGGGCAAGGCTGCCAGGGGCAGGGACACTGCTGGGTCCTGCCCCTGGCCTGTGGGGCGTCTGAGCACAACCGGCACTCTCCCGCTGGAAGACCTCCCCGTCTGCCTCGAAAGGCCGGTTTGCAAGCACTCCCGCCCGCTGTTCCCGCCAGGCACGCACAATGCTCCCAAGCCCGGGAGAAAAGCGCTTCAGGGTGGTGTTCTCACCGGGCCCTTGCCCCTGAGCCTGGGGGCCAGGCAGGGGGAACACACTCCCAGGCCAAGGCAGAACGACATGCACACGTCTGTTCCTGCCCCCTACACCGGCAGAGAGCTCGGGGGAGCCAGAGACTGCCAGGCTGCTGCTGGGCTGGCCGCCTGTGTGGGACGGGGCAGAGCCGACCTAGGGGCAAGTTGGGCCTCTTGCTCTCCCTGCTGCCCTGAGGCTGCTGGGTCAAAGAGGTCTTGGGCATCCAGCCCTTTGCTGGTCCCTTCCCTCTGACGAGGCCCTCTGATCTCCAGCACCTTGAAGTGTGGAGACAGCCCCTGCCAGCAACCTCCTCTCCAAGGAGGCCTCAACCGAGGCCTAGGCCCAGGGGAAAGGCACCAGCGGGGATGAGCCTGGGGAGGCGCCCGGGCATGTCTGGACCCAGTCCCCGCAGCCTGCCCCTTGGTGGGGCAGTACCCCCGGAGGCCAGGAAGGTCTGGGCAAGGCTGGCTAGGGTCAGGGGCCCTGCTGGGTCCTGCCCCTGGCCTGTGGGGCCTCTGAGCACAACCGGCCCTCTCCCACTGGAAGACCTCCCCGGCTGCCTCCATAGTCCTGTTTGCAAACACTCCCGCCCGCTGTTCACGCCAGGCTCGCACAATGCTCCCAAGCCCGGGAGAAAAGCGCATTGGGGTGGTTCTCTCTCCGGGCCCTTGCCCCTGAGCCTGGGGGCAAGGCACGGGGAACACACTCCCTGGCCAAGGCAGAACCACATGCACACGTCTGTTCCTGTCCCCTGCACCGGCAGAGAGCTTGGGGGACCAAGAGTCTGGCAGGCAGCTGCTGGGTTGGCCGCCTGTGTGGGAAGGGGCAGAGCCGACCTAGGGGCAAGTTGGGCCTCTTGCTCTCCCTGCTGCCCTGAGGCTGCTGGGCCAAAGACGTCTTGGGCATCCAGCCCCTTACTGGTCCCTTCCCTCTGACGAGGCCCTCTGAGCTCCAGCACCTTGCAGTGTGGAGACAGCCCCTGCCAGCAACCTCCTCTCCAAGGAGGCCTCAACCGAGGCCTAGGCCCAGGGGAAAGGCACCAGCGGGGATGAGCCAGTGGAGGCGCCCGGGCATGTCTGGACCCAGTCCCCGCAGCCTGCCCCTTGGTGGGGCAGTACCCCCGGAGGCCAGGAAGGTCTGGGAAAGGCTGGCCAGGGGCAGGGGCCCTGCTGCGTCCTGCCCCTGGCCTGTGGGGCCTCTGAGCACAACCGGCCCTCTCCCACTGGAAGACCTCCCCGGCTGCCTCCAAAGGCCGGTTTGCAAGCGCTCCCGCCCACTGTTCCCAGCAGGCGTGCACAATGCTCCCAAGCCGGGGAGAAAAGCGCTTCAGGGTGGTGCTCTCTCCGGGCCCTTGCCCCTGAGCCTGGGGTCAAGGCACGGTGTCCACACTCCCAGGCCAAGTCAGAACCACATGCACACGTCTGTTCCTGCCCCCTGCACCGGCAGAGAGCTCGGGGGAGCCAGAGTCTGTCAGGCAGCTGCTGGGCTGGCCGCCTGTGTGGGAAGGGGCAGAGCCGACCTAGGGGCAAGTTGGGCCTCTTCCTCTCCCTGCTGCCCTGAGGCTGCTGGGCCAAAGAGGTCTTGGGCATCCAGCCCCTTGCTGGTCCCTTCCCTCTGATGAGGCCCTCTGAGCTCCAGCACCTTGCAGTGTGGAGACAGCCCCTGCCAGCAACCTCCTCTCCAAGGAGGCCTCAACCGAGGCCTAGGCCTAGGGGAAAGGCACCAGCGGGGATGAGCCTGGGGAGGCGCCCGGCCATGTCTGGACCCAGTCCCAGCAGCCTGCCCCTTGGTGGGGCAGTACCCCCGGAAGCCAGGAAGGTCTCGGCAAGGCTGCCAGGGGCAAGGACACTGCTGGGTCCTGCCCCTGGCCTGTTGGGCGTCTGAGCACAACCGGCATTCTCCCGCTGGAAGACCTCCCCGTCTGCCTCCAAAAGACGGTTTGCAAGCACTCCCACCCGCTGTTCCCCCAGGCACGCACAATGCTCCCAAGCCCGGGAGAAAAGCGCTTCGGAGTGGTGCTCTCTCCGGGCCCTTGGAAGACCTCCCCGGCTGCCTCCAAAGGCCAGTTTGCAAGCAGTCCTGCCTGCTGTTCCCGCCAGCCGCGCACAATGTTCCCAAGCCCGGGAGAAAAGCGCTTCGGGGTGGTGCTCTCTCCGGGCCCTTTCAAGACCTCCCCGGCTGCCTCCAAAGGCCGGTTTGTAAGTACTCATTCCCGCTGCTTCCGCCAGCCACGCACAATGCTCCCAAGCCCGGGAGAAAAGCATTTTGGGGTGGTGCTCTCTCCGGGCCCTTGGAAGACCTCCCGGGCTGCCTCCAAAGGCCGGTTTGCAAGCATTCATGTCCGTTGTTCCCGACAGCCGCGCACAATGCTCCCAAGCCCGAGAGAAAAGCATTTTGGGGTGGTGATCAGTCCGGCCCTTGGAAGACCTCCCCGGCTGCCTCCAAAGGACAGTTTGCAAGCACTCATGCCCGCTGTTCCCGCCAGCCGCGCACAATGCTCCCAAGACCGTGAGAAAAGTGCTTCGGGGTGGTGTTCTCTCAGGGACCATGGAGGACCTCCCCGGCTGCCCCCAAAGGCCGGTTTGTAAGCATTCCCACTCGCTGTTCCCGCCAGGCACACACAATGTTCCAAAACCCCGGAGAAAAGCGCTTCGGGGTGGTGCTCTCTCCGGGCCCTTGCCCCTGAGCCTGTGGGCAAGGCAGGGGGAACACACTCCCAGACCAAGGCAGAAACACATGCACACGTCTGGTCCTGTCCCCGGCACCGGCAGAGAGCTCGGGGGAGCCAGAGTCTCTCAGGCAGGTGCTGGGCTGGCCGCCTGTGTGGGAAGGGGCAGAGCCGACCTAGGGGCAAGTTGGGCCTCTTGCTCTCCCTGCTGCCCTGAGGCTGCAGGGCCAAAGACGTCTTGGGCATCCAGCCCCTTGCTGGTCCCTTCCCTCTGACGAGGCCCTCTGAGCTCCAGTACCTTGCAGTGTGGAGACAGCCCCTGCCAGCAACCTCCTCTCCAAGGACGCCTCAACCGAGGCCTAGGCCCAGGGGAAAGGCACCAGCGGGGTTGAGCCAGGGGAGGCGCCCGGGCATGTCTGGACCCTGTCCCCGCAGCCTGCCCCTTGGTGGGGCAGTACCCCCGGAGGCCAGGAAGGTCTGGGCAAGGCTGGCCAGGGGCAGTGGCCCTGCTGGGTCCTGCCCCTGGCCTGTGGGGCCTCTGAGCACAACCGGCCCTCTCCCACTGGAAGAACTCCCCGGCTGCCTCCAAAGGCCGGTTTGCAAGCACTCCCGCCCACTGTTCCCGCCAGGTGCGCACAATGCTCCCAAGCCCGGGAGAAAAGCGCTTCGGGGTGGTGGTCTCTCCGAGCCCTTGCCCCTGAGCCTGGGGGCCAGGCAGGGGATCCACAGTCCCAGGCCAAGGCACAACAACATGCACACGTCTGTTCCTGCCCCCTCCACCGGCAGAGAGCTGGGGGGAGCCAGAGTCTGTCAGGCAGCTGCTGGGCTGGCCGCCTGTGTGGGAAGGGGCAGAGCCAACCTAGGGGCAAGTTGGGCCTCTTGCTCTCCTTGCTGCCCTGAGGCTGCTGGGCCAAAGAGGTCTTGGGCATCCAGCCCCTTGCTGGTCCCTTCCCTCTGACGAGGCCCTCTGAGCTCCAGCACCTTGCAGTGTGGAGACAGCGCCTGCCAGCAACCTCCTCTCCAAGGAGGCCTCAACCGAGGCCTAGGCCCAGGGGAAAGGGACCAGCGGGGATGAGCCAGTGGAGGCGCACGGGCATATCAGGACCCAGACCCCGCAGCCTGC
The DNA here is from genome assembly GCF_033118175.1 of Dama dama. Lineage (NCBI taxonomy): Eukaryota > Metazoa > Chordata > Mammalia > Artiodactyla > Cervidae > Dama > Dama dama. The sequence goes on along the minus strand of NW_026871029.1, from coordinate 83,339 downwards.
CCCTTGGTGGGGCAGTACCCCCGGAGGCCAGGAAGGTCTGGGCAAGGCTGGCCAGGGGCAGGGTCCCTGCTGGGTCCTGCCCCTGGCCTGTGGGGCCTCTGAGCACAACCGGCCCTCTCCCACTGGAAGACCTCCCCGGCTGCCTCCAAAGGCGGGTTTGCCAACACTCCCGCCCGCTGTTCCCGCCAGGCACGCACAACGCTCCCAAGGCCAGGAGAAAAGCGCTTCGGGGTGTTGCTCTCTCCGGGCCCTTGCCCCTGAGCCTGGGGTCCAGGCAGTGGGTCCACACTCCCAGACCAAGGCAGAACCACATGCACACGTCTGTTCCTGACCCCTGAACCGGCAGAGAGCTCGGGGGAGCCAGAGTCTATCAGGCAGCTGCTGGGTTGGCTGCCTGTGTGGGAAGGGGCAGAGCCGACCTAGGGGCAAGTTGGGCCTCTTGCTCTCCCTGCTGCCCTGAGGCTGCAGGGCCAAAGACGTCTTGGGCATCCAGCCCCTTGCTGGTCCCTTCCCGCTGACGAGGCCCTCTGAGCTCCAGCACCTTGCAGTGTGGAGACAGCCCCTGCCAGCAACCTCCTCTCCAAGGAGGCATCAACCGAGGCCTATGCCCAGGGGAAAGGCACCAGCGGGGATGAGCCTGGGGAGGCGCCCAGGCATGTCTGGACCCAGTCCCCGCAGCCTGCCCCTTGGTGGGGCAGTACCCCCGGAGGCCAGGAAGGTCTGGGCAATGCTGGCCAGGGGCAGGGGCCCTACTGGGTCCTGCCCCTGACCTGTGAGGCCTCTGAGCACAACCGGCCCTCTCCCACTGGAAGACCTCCACGGCTGCCTCCAAAGTCCTGTTTGCAAACACTCCCGCCCGCTGTTCACGCCAGGCTCGCACAATGCTCCCAAGCCCGGGAGAAAAGCGCTTCGTGGTGGTGCTCTCTCCGGGCCCTTGCCCCTGAGCCTGGGGGCAAGGCAGGGGGAACACACTCCCAGGCCAAGGCAGAACCACATGCCCACGTCTGTTCCTGTCCCCTGCACCGGCAGAGAGCTTGGGGGAGCCAGAGTCTGTCAGGCAGCTGCTGAGTTGGCCGCCTGTGTGGGAAGCGGCAGAGCCGCCCTAGGGGCAAGTTGGGCCTCTTGCTCTCCCTGCTGCCCTGAGGCTGCTGGGCCAAAGAAGTCTTGGGCATCCAGCCCCTTACTGGTCCCTTCCCTCTGACGAGGCCCTCTGAGCTCCAGCACCTTGCAGTGTGGAGACAGCCCCTGCCAGCAACCTCCTCTCCAAGGAGGCCTCAACCGAGGCCTAGGCCCAGGGGAAAGGCACCAGCGGGGATGAGCCAGGGGAGGCGCCCGAGCATGTCTGGACCCAGTCCCCGCAGCCTGCCCCTTGGTGGGGCAGTACCCCCGGAGGCCAGGAAGGTCTGGGCAAGGCTGGCCAGGGGCAGGGGCCCTGCTGCGTCCTGCCCCTGGCCTGTGGGGCCTCTGAGCACAACCGGCCCTCTCCCACTGAAAGACCTCCCCGGCTGCCTCCAAAGGCCGGTTTGCAAGCGCTACCGCCCACTGTTCCCAGCAGGCGTGCACAATGCTCCTAAGCCCGGGAGGAAAGCGCTTCAGGGTGGTGCTCTCTCTGGGCCCTTGCCCCTGAGCCTGGGGGCAAGGCAGGGTGTCCACACTCCCAGGCCAAGGCAGAACCACATGCACACGTCTGATCTGCCCCCTGCACCGGCAGAGAGCTCGGGGGAGCCAGAGTCTGTCAGGCAGCTGCTGGGCTGGCCGCCTGTGTGGGAAGTGGCAGAGCCGACCTAGGGGCAAGTTGGGCCTCTTGCCCTCCCTGCTGCCCTGAGGCTGCTGGGCCAAAGAGGTCTTGGGCCTCCAACCCCTTGCTGGTCCCTTCCCTCTGACGAGGCCCTCTGAGCTCCAGCACCTTGCAGTGTGGAGACAGCCCCTGCCAGCAACCTCCTCTCCAAGGAGGCCTAAACCGAGGCCTAGGCACAGGGGAAAGGCACCAGCGGGGATGAGCCTGGGGAGGCGCCCGGGCATGTATGGACCCAGTCCCCGCAGCCTGCCCCTTGGTGGGGCAGTACCCTCGGAGGCAAGGAAGGTCTGGGAAAGGCTGGCCAGGGGCAGGGGACCTGCTGGGTCCTGCCCCTGGCCTGTGGGGCCTCTGAGCACAACCGGCCCTCTCCCACTGGAAGACGTCCCCGGCTGCCTCCAAAGGCCGGTTTGCCAACACTCCCGCCCGCTGTTCCCGCCAGGCACGCACAATTCTCCCAAGCCCGGGAGAAAAGCGCTTCGGGGTGTTGCTCTCTCCGGGCCCTTGCCCCTGAGCGTGGGGGCGAGGCAGTGGGTCCACACTCCCAGACCAACGCAGAACCACATGCACACGTCTGTTCCTGACCCCTGCACCGGCAGAGAGCTCGGCGGAGCCAGAGTCTGTCAGGCAGCTGCTGGGCTGGCCGCCTGTGTGGGAAGGGGCAGAGCCGACCTAGGGGCAAGTTGGGCCTCTTGCTCTCCCTGCTGCCCTGAGGCTGCTGGGCCAAAGAGGTCTTGGGCATCCAGCCCCTTGCTGGTCCTTTCCCTCTGACGAGGCCCTCTGAGCTCCAGCACCTTGCAGTGTGCAGACAGCCCCTGCCGGCAACCTCCTCTCCAAGGAGGCCTCAACCGAGGCCTAGGCCCAGGGGAAAGGCACGAGCGGGGATGAGCCTGGGGAGGCGCCCGGGCATGTCTGGACCCAGTCCCCGCAGCCTGCCCCTTGGTGGGGTAGTACCCCCGGAGGCCAGGAAGGTCTGGGCAAGGCTGCCAGAGGCAGGGACACTGCTGGGTCCTGCCCCTGGCCTGTGGGGCCTCTGAGAACAACTGGCACTCTCCCGCTGGAAGACCTCCCCGTCTGCCTCCAAAGGCTGGTTTGCAAGCACTCAATCCCGCTGTTCACGCCAGCTGCGCACAATGCTTCCAAGCCCGGGAGAAAAGCATTTTGGGGTGGTGCTCACTCCGGGCTTTGGAAGACCTCCCCGGCTGCCTCCAAGGCCGGTTTGCAAGCACTTCTGCCTGCTGTTCCCGCCACCCGCGCACAATGCTCCCAAGCCCGGGAGAAAAGCGTTTCGGGGTGGTGTTCTCTCTGGGCCCAAGAAAGACCTCCCTGGCTGCCCCCAAATGCCGGTTTGCAAGCACTCCCACTCGCTGTTCCCGCCATCCGTGCAAATGCTCCAAGCCCAGGAGAAAAGCCCTTCAGGGTGGTGCTCTCTCCCGGCCCTTGGAAGACCTCCCTGGCTGCCTCCAAAGGCTGGATTTCAAGTACTCCCTCCCGCTGTCCCGCCAGCCGCACACAATGCTCCCAATCACGGGAGAAAAGCGCTTCGGGGTGGTGCTCTCTACGGGCCCTTGGAAGACCTCCCCGTTTGTCTCCAAAGGCCGGTTTGCAAGCACTCATGCCCGCTGTTCCCGCCAGCCGCGCACAATGCTCCCAAGCCTAGGAGAAAAGCGCTTCGGGGTGGTGCTCTCTCCCGGCCCTTGGAAGACCTCCCCGGCAGCCTCCAAAGGCCGGTTTGCAAGCACTCAATCCCGCTGTTCCCGCCAGCCGCGCACAATGCTCCCAAGCCCGGGAGAAAAGCGCTTCGGGGTGGTGCTCTCTCCCGGCCCTTGGAAGACCTCCCCGGCTGCCTCCAAAGGCTGGTTTTCAAGAACTCCCTCCCGCTGACCCGCCAGCCGCACACAATGCTCCCAAGCCCGGGAGAAAAGCATTTTGGGGTGGTCTCTCTCCGGGCCCTTGGAAGACTCCCCGGCTGCCTCTAAAGGCCGGTTTGCAAGCACTCATGTCCTCTGTTCCCGACAGCCGCGAACAATGCTCCCAATTCCGTGAGAAAAGTGCTTCGGGATGGTGCTCTCTCCGGGCCCTTGGAAGACCTCCCAAGCTGCCTCCAAAGGCCGGTTTGCAAGCACTCCTGCCTGCTGTTCCCGCCACCCGCGCACAATGCTCCCAAGCCCGGGAGAAAAGCGCTTCGGGGTGGTGCTCTCTACAGGCCCTTGGAAGACCTCCCCGGCTGCCTCCAAAGGCCGGTTTGCAAGGACTCCTTCCTGCTGTTCCCGCCATCCGCGCACAATGCTCCCAAGCCCGGGAGAAAAGCATTTTGGGGTGGTGCTCACACCGGGCCCTGGAAGACCTCCCCGGCTGCCTCCAAAGGACGGTTTTCAAGCACTCCTGCCTGCTGTTCCCGCCACCCGCGCAGAATGCTCCCAAGCGCGGGAGAAAAGCGCTTCGGGGTGGTGCTCTCTACAGGCCCTTGGAAGACCTCCCCGGCTGCCTCCAAAGGCCGGTTTGCAAGGACTCCTTCCTGCTGTTCCCGCCAGCCATGCACAATGCTCCCAAGCCCGGGAGAAAAGCATTTTGGGGTGGTGCTCACTCCGGGCCCTTGGAAGACCTCCCCGGCTGCCTCCAGTGGCCAGTTTGCAAGCACTCATGCCCGCTGTTCCCACCAGCCGCGCACAATGCTCCCAAACCCGGGAGAAAAGCTTTTTGGGGTGGTGCTCACACCGGGCCCTGGAAGACCTCCCCGGCTGCCTGCAAAGGCCGGTTTTCAAGCACTCCTGCCTGCTGTTCCCGCCACCCGCGCACAATACTCCCAAGCCCGGGAGAAAAGCGCTTCGGGGTGGTGCTCTCTACAGGCCCTTGGAAGACCTCCCCCGCTGCCTCCAAAGGCCGGTTTGCAAGGACTCCTTCCTGCTGTTCCCGCCAGCCACGCACAATGCTCCCAAGCCCGGGAGAAAAGTGCTTCGGGGTGGTGATCTCTCCGGGCCCTTGGAAGTCGTCCCCGGCTGCCTCCAAAGGCCGGTTTGCAAGCACTCATGCCCGTTGTTCCCACCAGCCGCGCACAATGCTCCCAAGCCCGGGAGAAAAGCATTTTGGGGTGGTGCTCACTCCGGGCCCTTGGAAGACCTCCCCGGCTGCCTCCAAAGGCCAGTTTGCAAGCAGTCCTGCCTGCTGTTCCCGCCAGCCGCGCACAATGCTCCCAAGCCCGGGAGAAAAGCGCTTCGGGGTGGTGCTCTCTCCGGGCCCTTGGAAGACGTCCCCGGCTGCCTCCAAAGGCCGGTTTGCAAGCACTCATGCCCGTTGTTCCCACCAGCCGCGCACAATGCTCCCAAGCCCGGGAGAAAAGCATTTTGGGGTGGTGCTCACTCCGGGCCCTTGGAAGACCTCCCCGGCTGCCTCCAAAGGCCAGTTTGCAAGCAGTCCTGCCTGCTGTTCCCGCCAGCCGCGCACAATGTTCCCAAGCCCGGGAGAAAAGCGCTTCGGGGTGGTGCTCTCTCCGGGCCCTTTCAAGACCTCCCCGGCTGCCTCCAAAGGCCGGTTTGTAAGTACTCATTCCCGCTGCTTCCGCCAGCCACGCACAATGCTCCCAAGCCCGGGAGAAAAGCATTTTGGGGTGGTGCTCTCTCCGGGCCCTTGGAAGACCTCCCGGGCTGCCTCCAAAGGCCGGTTTGCAAGCATTCATGTCCGTTGTTCCCGACAGCCGCGCACAATGCTCCCAAGCCCGAGAGAAAAGCATTTTGGGGTGGTGATCAGTCCGACCCTTGGAAGACCTCCCCGGCTGCCTCCAAAGGACAGTTTGCAAGCACTCATGCCCGCTGTTCCCGCCAGCCGCGCACAATGCTCCCAAGACCGTGAGAAAAGCGCTTCGGGGTGGTGTTCTCTCAGGGACCATGGAGGACCTCCCCGGCTGCCCCCAAAGGCCGGTTTGCAAGCATTCCCACTCGCTGTTCCCGCCAGGCACACACAATGTTCCAAAACCCCGGAGAAAAGCGCTTCGAGGTGGTGCTCTCTCCGCGCCCTTGGAAGACTTCTCTGGCTGGCGCCAAAGGCCGGTTTGCAAGAATTCCCTCCCGCTGTCCCACCAGCCGCACACAATGCTCCAAAACCCGAGAGAAAAGCGCTTCGAGGTGGTGCTCTCTCCGGGCCCTTGGAAGACCTCCCCGGCTGCCTCCAAAGGCCGGTTTGCAAGCACTCCTGCCTGCTGTTCCCGCCACGCGCGCACAATGCTCCCAAGCCCGGAAGAAAAGCATTTTGGGGTAGTGCTCTCTCCGGGCCCTTGGAAGACCTCCCGGGCTGCCTCCAAAGGCCGGTTTGCAAGCACTCATGTCCGCTGTTCCCGACAGCCGCGCACAATGCTCCCAAACCCGGGAGAAAAGCATTTTCGGGTGGTGATCAGTCCGGGCCCTTGGAAGACCTCCCCGGCTGCCTCCAAACGACAGTTTGCAAGAACTCATGCCCGCTGTTCCCGCCAGGCACGCACAATGCTCCCAAGCCCGGGAGAAAAGCGCTTCGGGGTGGTGCTCTCACCGGGCCCTTGCCCCTGAGCCTGGGGGCAATGCAGGGGGAACACACTCCCACCAAGGGGGCAGGCATGCGGACTGGGTCCAGACATGTCCGTGCCGCCTGCCCGCAGGAGCATCCCCGGGCTGGTGCTTTTTCCCTGGCGTAGTGCTCGGGTTGGCGGCCTCTGTGTGGAAAGGGGAGCGACCTGGGGCAGTTGGGCCTGTGCTCCACCTGCTGCATGAGGTGCTGGAGCTCAAGAGGCCTCGTCAGAGGGAAGGACCAGCAACCTTCCCTCTGACGAGGCCCTCTGAGCTCCAGCACCTTGCAGTGTGGAGACAGCCCCTGCCAGCATCCTCCTCTCCAAAGAGGCCTCAAACGAGGCCTACGCCCAGGGAAAAAGCACCAGCGGGGATGATCCTGGGGAGGCGCACGGACATGTCTGGACCCAGTCCCCGCAGCCTGCCCCTTGGTGGGGCAGTACCCCCGGAGGCCAGGAAGGTCTGGGCAAGGCTGGCCAGGGGCAGGGGCCCTGCTGGGTCCTGCCCATGGCCTGTGAGGCCTCTGAGCACAACCGGCCCTCTCCCACTGGAAGACCTCCCCGGCTGCCTCCAAAGTCCTGTTTGCAAACACCCCCGCCCGCTGTTCACGCCAGGCTTGCACAATGCTCCCAAGCCCGGGAGAAAAGCGCTTCGGTGTGGTGCTCTCTCCGGGCCCTTGCCCCTGAGCCTGTGGGCAAGGCAGGGGGAACACACTCCCAGACCAAGGCAGAACCACATGCACACGTCTGTTCCTGTCCCCTGCACCGGCAGAGAGCTCGGGGGAGCCAGAGTCTCTCAGGCAGGTGCTGGGCTGGCCGCCTGTGTGGGAAGGGGCAGAGCCGATCTAGGGGCAATTTGGGCCTCTTGCTCTCCCTGCTGCCCTGAGGCTGCTGGGCCAAAGACGTCTTGGGCATCCAGCCTCTTACTGGTCCCTTCCCTCTGACGAGGTCCTCTGAGCTCCAGCACCTTGCAGTGTGGAGACAGCACCTGCCAGCAATCTCCTCTCCAAGGAGGCCTCAACCGAGGCCTAGGCCCAGGGGAAAGGCACCAGCGGGGATGAGCCAGGGGAGGCGCCCGGGCATGTCTGGACCCTGTCCCCGCAGCCTGCTCCATGGTGGGGCAGTACCCCCGGAGGCCAGGAAGGTCTGGGCAAGGCTGTCCAGGGGCAGGGGCCCTGCTGGCTCCTGCCCCTGGCCTGTGGGGCCTCTGAGCACAACCGGCCCTCTCCCACTGGAAGACCTCCCCGGCTGCCTCCAAAGGCCGGTTTGCAAGCACTCCCGCCCACTGTTCCCACCAAGCGCGCACAATGCTCCCAAGCCCGGGAGAAAAGCGCTTCGGGTTGGTGCTCTCTCCGGGCCCTTGCCCCTGAGCCTGGGGGCCAGGCAGGGGGTCCACACTCCCAGGCCAAGGCAGAACCACATGCACACGTCTGTTCCTGCCCCCTGCACCGGCAGAGACCTGCGGGTGCCAGAGTCTGTCAGGCAGCTGCTGGGCTGGCCGCCTGTGTGGGAAGGGGCAGAGCCGACCTAGGGGCAAGTTGGGCCTCTTGCTCTCCCTGCTGCCCTGAGGCTGCTGGGCCAAAGAGGTCTTGGGCATCCAGCCCCTTGCTGGTCCCTTCCCTCTGACGAGGCCCTCTGAGCTCCAGCACCTTGCAGTGTGGAGACAGCCCCTGCTAGCAACCTCCTCTCCAAGGAGGCCTAAACCGAGGCCTAGGCCCAGGGGAAAGGCACCAGCGGGGATGAGCCTGGGGAAGCGCACGGACATTTCTGGACCCAGTCCCTGCAGCCTGCCCCTTGGTAGGGCAGTACCCCCGGAGGCCAGGAAGGTCTGGCCAAGGCTGGCCAGGGGCAGGGGCCCTGCTGGGTCCTGCCCCTGGCCTGTTAGGCCTCTGAGCACAACCGGCCCTCTCCCACTGGAAGACCTCCCCGGCTGCCTCCAAAGGCCGGTTTGCAAGCACTCCCACCCGCTGTTCACGCCATGCTTGCACAATGCTCCCAAGCCCGGGAGAAAAGCGGTTCGGGGTGGTGCTCTCTCCGGGCCCTTGCCCCTGAGCCTGGGGGCAAGGCATGGGGAACACACTCCCAGGCCAAGGCAGAACCACATGCACACGTCTGTTCCTGTCCCCTGCACGGGCAGAGAGCTTGGGGGAGCGAGAGTCTGTCAGGCAGCTGCTGGGTTGGCCACCTGTGTGGGAAGGGGCAGAGCCGCCCTAGGGGCAAGTTGGGCCTCTTGCTCTCCCTGCTGCCCTGAGGCTGCTGGGCCAAAGAGGTCTTGGGCATCCAGCCCCTTGCTGGTCCCTTCCCGCTGACGAGGCCCTCTGAGCTCCAGTACCTTGCAGTGTGGAGACAGCCCCTGCCAGCAACCTCCTCTCCAAGGAGGCCTCAACCGAGGCCTAGGCCCAGGGGAAAGGCACCAGCGGGGATGAGCCTGGGGAGGCACCCGGGCATGTCTGGACCCAGTTCCCGCAGCCTGCCCCTTGGTGGGCTAGTACCCCCGAGGGCCAGGAAGGTCTGGGCAAGGCTGCCAGGGGCAGGGACACTGCTGGGTCCTGCCCCTGGCCTGTGGGGCGTCTGAGCACAACCGGCACTCTCCCGCTGGAAGACCTCCCCGTCTGCCTCCAAAGGCCGGTTTGCAAGCACTCCCGCCCGCTCTTCCCGCCAGGCACGCACAATGCTCCCAAGCCCGGGAGAAAAGCGCTTCGGGGTGGTGCTCTCTCCGGGCCCTTGCCCCTGAGCCTGTGGGCCAGGCAGGGGGAACACACTCCCTGGCCAAGGCAGAACGACATGCACACGTCTGTTCCTGCCCCCTACACCGGTAGAGAGATCGGGGGAGCCAGAGACTGCCAGGCTGCTGCTGGGCTGGCTGCCTGTGTGGGACGGGGCAGAGCCGACCTAGGGGCAAGTTGGGCCTCTTGCTCTCCCTGCTGCCCTGAGGCTGCTGGGTCAAAGAGGTCTTGGGAATCCAGCCCTTTGCTGGTCCCTTCCCTCTGACGAGGCCCTCTGAGCTACAGCACCTTGCAGTGTGGAGACAGCCCCTGCCAGCAACCTCCTCTCCAAAGAGGCCTCAACCGAGGCCTAGGCCCAGGGGAAAAGCACCAGCGGGAATGATCCTGGGGAGGCGCACGGACATGTCTGGACCCAGTCCCCGCAGCCTGCCCCTTGGTGGGGCAGTACCCCCGGAGGCCAGGAAGGTCTGGGCAAGGCTGGCCAGGGGCAGGGGCCCTGCTGGGTCCTGCCCCTGGCCTGTGGGGCCTCTGAGCACAACCGGCCCTCTCCCACTGGAAGACCTCCCCGGCTGCCTCCAAAGTCCTGTTTGCAAACCCTCCCGCCCGCTGTTCACGCCAGGCTCGCACAATGCTCCCAAGCCCGGGAGAAAAGCGCTTCGGGGTGGTGCTCTCTCCGGGCCCTTGCCCCTGAGCCTGGGGGCAAGGCAGGGGGACACACTCCCAGGCCAAGGCAGAACCACATGCCCACGTCTGTTCCTGTTCCCTGCACCGGCAGAGAGCTCGGGGGAGCCAGAGTCTCTCAGGCAGGTGCTGGGCTGGCCGCCTGTGTGGGAAGGGGCAGAGCTGACCTAGGGGCAAGTTGGGCCTCTTGCTCTCCCTGCTGCCCTGAGGCTGCTGGGCCAAAGAGGTCTTGGGCATCCAGCCCCTTACTGGTCCCTTCCCTCTGACGAGGCCCTCTGAGCTCCAGCACCTTGCAGTGTGGAGACAGCACCTGCCAGCAATCTGCTCTCCAAGGAGGCCTCAACCGAGGCCTAGGCCCAGGGGAAAAGCACCAGCGTGGATGATCCTGGGGAGGCGCACGGACATGTCTGGACCCAGTCCCCGCAGCCTGCCCCTTGGTGGGGCGGTACCCCCGGAGGCCAGGAAGGTCTGGGCAAGGCTGGCCAGGGGCAGGGGCCCTGCTGGGTCCTGCCCCTGGCCTGTGGGGCCTCTGAGCACAACCGGCCCTCTCCCACTGGAAGACCTCCCCGGCTGCCTCCAAAGGCCGGTTTGCAAGCACTCCCGCCCACTGTTCCCGTCAGGCGCGCACAATGCTCCCAAGCCCGGGAGAAAAGCGCTTCGAGGTGGTGGTCTCTCCGGGCCCTTGCCCCTGAGCCTGGGGGCCAGGCAGAGGATCCACAGACCCAGGCCAAGGCAGAACCACATGCACACGTCTGTTCCTGCCCCCTCCACCGGCAGAGAGCTGGGGGGAGCCAGAGTCTGTCAGGCAGCTGCTGGGCTTTCTGCCTGTGTGGGAAGGGGCAGAGCCGACCTAGGGGCAAGTTGGGCCTCTTGCTCTCCCTGCTGCCCTGAGGCTGCTGGGCCAAAGAGGTCTTGGGCATCCAGCCCCTTGCTGGTCCCTTCCCTCTGACGAGGCCCTCTGAGCTCCAGCACCTTGCAGTGTGGAGACAGCCCCTGCTAGCAACCTCCTCTCCAAGGAGGACTAAACCGAGGCCTAGGCCCAGGGGAAAGGCACCAGCGGGGATGAGCCTGGGGAAGCGCACGGACATTTCTGGACCCAGTCCCTGCAGCCTGCCCCTTGGTAGGGCAGTACCCCCGGAGGCCAGGAAGGTCTGGGCAAGGCTGGCCAGGGGCAGGGGCCCTGCTGGGTCCTGCCCCTGGCCTGTTAGGCCTCTGAGCACAACCGGCCCTCTCCCACTGGAAGACCTCCCCGGCTGCCTCCAAAGGCCGGTTTGCAAGCACTCCCACCCGCTGTTCACGCCATGCTTGCACAATGCTCCCAAGCCCGGGAGAAAAGCGGTTCGGGGTGGTGCTCTCTCCGGGCCCTTGCCCCTGAGCCTGGGGGCAAGGCATGGGGAACACACTCCCAGGCCAAGGCAGAACCACATGCACACGTCTGTTCCTGTCCCCTGCACGGGCAGAGAGCTTGGGGGAGCGAGAGTCTGTCAGGCAGCTGCTGGGTTGGCCACCTGTGTGGGAAGGGGCAGAGCCGCCCTAGGGGCAAGTTGGGCCTCTTGCTCTCCCTGCTGCCCTGAGGCTGCTGGGCCAAAGAGGTCTTGGGCATCCAGCCCCTTGCTGGTCCCTTCCCGCTGACGAGGCCCTCTGAGCTCCAGCACCTTGCAGTGTGGAGACAGCCCCTGCCAGCAACCTCCTCTCCAAGGAGGCCTCAACCGAGGCCTAGGCCCAGGGGAAAGGCACCAGCGGGGATGAGCCTGGGGAGGCACCCGGGCATGTCTGGACCCAGTCCCCGCAGCCTGCCCCTTGGTGGGCTAGTACCCCCGAGGGCCAGGAAGGTCTGGGCAAGGCTGCCAGGGGCAGGGACACTGCTGGGTCCTGCCCCTGGCCTGTGGGGCGTCTGAGCACAACCGGCACTCTCCCGCTGGAAGACCTCCCCGTCTGCCTCCAAAGGCCGGTTTGCAAGCACTCCCGCCCGCTCTTCCCGCCAGGCACGCACAATGCTCCCAAGCCCGGGAGAAAAGCGCTTCGGGGTGGTGCTCTCTCCGGGCCCTTGCCCCTGAGCCTGTGGGCCAGGCAGGGGGAACACACTCCCTGGCCAAGGCAGAACGACATGCACACGTCTGTTCCTGCCCCCTACACCGGCAGAGAGATCGGGGGAGCCAGAGACTGCCAGGCTGCTGCTGGGCTGGCTGCCTGTGTGGGACGGGGCAGAGCCGACCTAGGGGCAAGTTGGGCCTCTTGCTCTCCCTGCTGCCCTGAGGCTGCTGGGTCAAAGAGGTCTTGGGAATCCAGCCCTTTGCTGGTCCCTTCCCTCTGACGAGGCCCTCTGAGCTACAGCACCTTGCAGTGTGGAGACAGCCCCTGCCAGCAACCTCCTCTCCAAAGAGGCCTCAACCGAGGCCTACGCCCAGGGAAAAAGCACCAGCGGGAATGATCCTGGGGAGGCGCACGGACATGTCTGGACCCAGTCCCCGCAGCCTGCCCCTTGGTGGGGCAGTACCCCCGGAGGCCAGGAAGGTCTGGGCAAGGCTGGCCAGGGGCAGGGGCCCTGCTGGGTCCTGCCCCTGGCCTGTGGGGCCTCTGAGCACAACCGGCCCTCTCCCACTGGAAGACCTCCCCGGCTGCCTCCAAAGTCCTGTTTGCAAACCCTCCCGCCCGCTGTTCACGCCAGGCTCGCACAATGCTCCCAAGCCCGGGAGAAAAGCGCTTCGGGGTGGTGCTCTCTCCGGGCCCTTGCCCCTGAGCCTGGGGGCAAGGCAGGGGGACACACTCCCAGGCCAAGGCAGAACCACATGCCCACGTCTGTTCCTGTTCCCTGCACCGGCAGAGAGCTCGGGGGAGCCAGAGTCTCTCAGGCAGGTGCTGGGCTGGCCGCCTGTGTGGGAAGGGGCAGAGCTGACCTAGGGGCAAGTTGGGCCTCTTGCTCTCCCTGCTGCCCTGAGGCTGCTGGGCCAAAGAGGTCTTGGGCATCCAGCCCCTTACTGGTCCCTTCCCTCTGACGAGGCCCTCTGAGCTCCAGCACCTTGCAGTGTGGAGACAGCACCTGCCAGCAATCTGCTCTCCAAGGAGGCCTCAACCGAGGCCTAGGCCCAGGGGAAAAGCACCAGCGTGGATGATCCTGGGGAGGCGCACGGACATGTCTGGACCCAGTCCCCGCAGCCTGCCCCTTGGTGGGGCGGTACCCCCGGAGGCCAGGAAGGTCTGGGCAAGGCTGGCCAGGGGCAGGGGCCCTGCTGGGTCCTGCCCCTGGCCTGTGGGGCCTCTGAGCACAACCGGCCCTCTCCCACTGGAAGACCTCCCCGGCTGCCTCCAAAGGCCGGTTTGCAAGCACTCCCGCCCACTGTTCCCGTCAGGCGCGCACAATGCTCCCAAGCCCGGGAGAAAAGCGCTTCGAGGTGGTGGTCTCTCCGGGCCCTTGCCCCTGAGCCTGGGGGCCAGGCAGAGGATCCACAGACCCAGGCCAAGGCAGAACCACATGCACACGTCTGTTCCTGCCCCCTCCACCGGCAGAGAGCTGGGGGGAGCCAGAGTCTGTCAGGCAGCTGCTGGGCTTTCTGCCTGTGTGGGAAGGGGCAGAGCCGACCTAGGGGCAAGTTGGGCCTCTTGCTCTCCCTGCTGCCCTGAGGCTGCTGGGCCAAAGAGGTCTTGGGCATCCAGCCCCTTGCTGATCCCTTCCCTCTGACGAGGCCCTCTGAGCTCCAGCACCTTGCAGTGTGGAGACAGCCCCTGCTAGCAACCTCCTCTCCAAGGAGGCCTAAACCGAGGCCTAGGCCCAGGGGAAAGGCACCAGCGGGGATGAGCCTGGGGAAGCGCACGGACATTTCTGGACCCAGACCCTGCAGCCTGCCCCTTGGTAGGGCAGTACCCCCGGAGGCCAGGAAGGTCTGGGCAAGGCTGGCCAGGGGCAGGGGCCCTGCTGGGTCCTGCCCCTGGCCTGTTAGGCCTCTGAGCACAACCGGCCCTCTCCCACTGGAAGACCTCCCCGGCTGCCTCCAAAGGCCGGTTTGCAAGCACTCCCACCCGCTGTTCACGCCATGCTTGCACAATGCTCCCAAGCCCGGGAGAAAAGCGGTTCGGGGTGGTGCTCTCTCCGGGCCCTTGCCCCTGAGCCTGGGGGCAAGGCATGGGGAACACACTCCCAGGCCAAGGCAGAACCACATGCACACGTCTGTTCCTGTCCCCTGCACGGGCAGAGAGCTTGGGGGAGCGAGAGTCTGTCAGGCAGCTGCTGGGTTGGCCACCTGTGTGGGAAGGGGCAGAGCCGCCCTAGGGGCAAGTTGGGCCTCTTGCTCTCCCTGCTGCCCTGAGGCTGCTGGGCCAAAGAGGTCTTGGGCATCCAGCCCCTTGCTGGTCCCTTCCCGCTGACGAGGCCCTCTGAGCTCCAGCACATTGCAGTGTGGAGACAGCCCCTGCCAGCAACCTCCTCTCCAAGGAGGCCTCAACCGAGGCCTAGGCCCAGGGGAAAGGCACCAGCGGGGATGAGCCTGGGGAGGCACCCGGGCATGTCTGGACCCAGTCCCCGCAGCCTGCCCCTTGGTGGGCTAGTACCCCCGAGGGCCAGGAAGGTCTGGGCAAGGCTGCCAGGGGCAGGGACACTGCTGGGTCCTGCCCCTGGCCTGTGGGGCGTCTGAGCACAACCGGCACTCTCCCGCTGGAAGACCTCCCCGTCTGCCTCCAAAGGCCGGTTTGCAAGCACTCCCGCCCGCTCTTCCCGCCAGGCACGCACAATGCTCCCAAGCCCGGGAGAAAAGCGCTTCGGGGTGGTGCTCTCTCCGGGCCCTTGCCCCTGAGGCTGTGGGCCAGGCAGGGGGAACACACTCCCTGGCCAAGGCAGAACGACATGCACACGTCTGTTCCTGCCCCCTACACCGGCAGAGAGATGGGGGAGCCAGAGACTGCCAGGCTGCTGCTGGGCTGGCTGCCTGTGTGGGACGGGGCAGAGCCGACCTAGGGGCAAGTTGGGCCTCTTGCTCTCCCTGCTGCCCTGAGGCTGCTGGGTCAAAGAGGTCTTGGGAATCCAGCCCTTTGCTGGTCCCTTCCCTCTGACGAGGCCCTCTGAGCTACAGCACCTTGCAGTGTGGAGACAGCCCCTGCCAGCAACCTCCTCTCCAAAGAGGCCTCAACCGAGGCCTACGCCCAGGGAAAAAGCACCAGCGGGAATGATCCTGGGGAGGCGCACGGACATGTCTGGACCCAGTCCCCGCAGCCTGCCCCTTGGTGGGGCAGTACCCCCGGAGGCCAGGAAGGTCTGGGCAAGGCTGGCCAGGGGCAGGGGCCCTGCTGGGTCCTGCCCCTGGCCTGTGGGGCCTCTGAGCACAACCGGCCCTCTCCCACTGGAAGACCTCCCCGGCTGCCTCCAAAGTCCTGTTTGCAAACCCTCCCGCCCGCTGTTCACGCCAGGCTCGCACAATGCTCCCAAGCCCGGGAGAAAAGCGCTTCGGGGTGGTGCTCTCTCCGGGCCCTTGCCCCTGAGCCTGGGGGCAAGGCAGGGGGACACACTCCCAGGCCAAGGCAGAACCACATGCCCACGTCTGTTCCTGTTCCCTGCACCGGCAGAGAGCTCGGGGGAGCCAGAGTCTCTCAGGCAGGTGCTGGGCTGGCCGCCTGTGTGGGAAGGGGCAGAGCTGACCTAGGGGCAAGTTGGGCCTCTTGCTCTCCCTGCTGCCCTGAGGCTGCTGGGCTAAAGAGGTCTTGGGCATCCAGCCCCTTACTGGTCCCTTCCCTCTGACGAGGCCCTCTGAGCTCCAGCACCTTGCAGTGTGGAGACAGCACCTGCCAGCAATCTGCTCTCCAAGGAGGCCTCAAACGAGGCCTAGGCCCAGGGGAAAAGCACCAGCGTCGATGATCCTGGGGAGGCGCACGGACATGTCTGGACCCAGTCCCCGCAGCCTGCCCCTTGGTGGGGCGGTACCCCCGGAGGCCAGGAAGGTCTGGGCAAGGCTGGCCAGGGGCAGGGGCCCTGCTGGGTCCTGCCCCTGGCCTGTGGGGCCTCTGAGCACAACCGGCCCTCTCCCACTGGAAGACCTCCCCGGCTGCCTCCAAAGGCCGGTTTGCAAGCACTCCCGCCCACTGTTCCCGTCAGGCGCGCACAATGCTCCCAAGCCCGGGAGAAAAGCGCTTCGAGGTGGTGGTCTCTCCGGGCCCTTGCCCCTGAGCCTGGGGGCCAGGCAGAGGATCCACAGACCCAGGCCAAGGCAGAACCACATGCACACGTCTGTTCCTGCCCCCTCCACCGGCAGAGAGCTGGGGGGAGCCAGAGTCTGTCAGGCAGCTGCTGGGCTGGCCGCCTGTGTGGGAAGGGGCAGAGCCGACCTAGGGGCAAGTTGGGCCTCTTGCTCTCCCTGCTGCCCTGAGGCTGCTGGGCCAAAGAGGTCTTGGGCATCCAGCCCCTTGCTGGTCCCTTCCCTCTGACGAGGCCCTCTGAGCTCCAGCACCTTGCAGTGTGGAGACAGCCCCTGCCAGCAACCTCCTCTCCAAGGAGGCCTCAACCGAGGCCTAGGCCCAGGGGAAAGGCACCAGCGGGGATGAGCCAGTGGAGGCGCACGGGCATGTCTGGACCCAGTCCCCGCAGCCTGCCCCTTGGTGGGGCAGTACCCCCGGAGGCCAGGAAGGTCTGGGCAATGCTGGCCAGGGGCAGGGGCCCTGCTGGGTCCTGCCCCTGGCCTGTGAGGCCTCTGAGCACAACCGGCCCTCTCCCACTGGAAGACCTCCCCGGCTGCCTCTAAAGGCCGGTTTGCCAACACTCCCGCCCGCAGTTCCCGCCAGGCACGCACAATGCTCCCAAGCCCGGGAGAAAAGCGCTTCGGGGTGTTGCTCTCTCCGGGCCCTTGCCCCTGAGCCTGGGGTCCAGGCAGTGGGTCCACACTCCCAGACCAAGGCAAAACCACATGCACACGTCTGTTCCTGACCCCTGCACCGGCAGAGAGCTCGGGGGAGCCAGAGTCTGTCAGGCAGCTGCTGGGTTGTCTGCCTGTGTGGGAAGGGGCAGAGCCGACCTAGGGGCAAGTTGGGCCTCTTGCTCTCCCTGCTGCCCTGAGGCTGCAGGGCCAAAGACGTCTTGGGCATCCAGCCCGTTACTGGTCCCTTCCCTCTGACGAGGCCCTCTGAGCTCCAGCACCTTGCAGTGTGGAGACAGCACCTGCCAGCAATCTCCTCTCCAAGGAGGCCTCAACCGAGGCCTAGGCCCAGGGGAAAGGCACCAGCGGGGTTGAGCCAGGGGAGGCGCCCGGGCATGTCTGGACCCTGTCCCCGCAGCCTGCCCCTTGGTGGGGCAGTACCCCCGGAGGCCAGGAAGGTCTGGGCAAGGCTGGCCAGGGGCAGGGGCCCTGCTGGGTCCTGCCCCTGGCCTGTGGGGCCTCTGAGCACAACCGGCCCTCTCCCACTGGAAGAACTCCCCGGCTGCCTCCAAAGGCCGGTTTGCAAGCACTCCCGCTCACTGTTCCCGCCAGGCGCGCACAATGCTCCCAAGCCCGGGAGAAAAGCGCTTCGGTGGTGGTCTCTCCGGGCCCTTGCCCCTGAGCCTGGGGGTCAGGCAGGGGATCCACAGTCCCAGGCCAAGGCACAACAACATGCACACGTCTGTTCCTGCCCCCTCCACCGGCAGAGACCTGGGGGGAGCCAGAGTCTGTCAGGCAGCTGCTGGGCTGGCCGCCTGTGTGGGAAGGGGCAGAGCCGACCTAGGGGCAAGTTGGGCCTCTTCCTCTCCCTGCTGCCCTGAGGCTGCTGGGCCAAAGAGGTCTTGGGCATCCAGCCCCTTGCTGGTCCCTTCCCTCTGACGAGGCCCTCTGAGCTCCAGCACCTTGCAGTGTGGAGACAGCCCCTGCCAGCAACCTCCTCTCCAAGGAGGCCTCAACCGAGGCCTAGGCCCAGGGGAAAGGCACCAGCGGGGATGAGCCTGGGGAGGCGCCCGGGGATGTCTGGATCCAGTCCCCGCAGCCTGCCCCTTGGTGGGGCAGTACCCCCGGAGGCCAGGAAGGTCTGGGCAAGGCTGGCCAGGGTCAGGGGCCCTGCTTGGTCCTGCCCCTGGCCTGTGGGGCCTCTGAGCACAACCGGCCCTCTCCCACTGGAAGACCTCCCCGGCTGCCTCCAAAGCCCTGTTTGCAAACACTCCCGCCCGCTGTTCACGCCAGGCTCGCACAATGCTCCCAAGCCCGGGAGAAAAGCGCATTGGGGTGGGTCTCTCTCCGGGCCCTTGCCCCTGAGCCTGGGGGCAAGGCACGGGGAACACACTCCCTGGCTTAGGCAGAACCACATGCCCACGTCTGTTCCTGTCCCCTGCACCGGCAGAGAGCTTGGGGGAGCCAGAGTCTGGCAGGCAGCTGCTGGGTTGGCCGCCTGTGTGGGAAGGGGCAGAGCCGCCCTAGGGGCAAGTTGGGCCTCTTGCTCTCCCTGCTGCCCTGAGGCTGCTGGGCCAAAGACGTCTTGGGCATCCAGCCCCTTACTGGTCCCTTCCCTCTGACGAGGCCCTCTGAGCTCCAGCACCTTGCAGTGTGGAGACAGCCCCTGCCCTGCAACCTCCTCTCCAATGAGGCCTCAACCGAGGCCTAGGCCCAGGGGAAAGGCACCAGCGGGGATGAGCCTGGGGAGGCGCCCGGGCATGTCTGGACCCAGTCCCCGCAGCCTGCCCCTTGGTGGGGCAGTACCCCCGGAGGCCAGGAAGGTCTGTGCAAGGCTGCCAGGGGCAGGGACAGCGCTGGGTCCTGCCCCTGGCCTGTGGGACGTCTGAGCACAACCGGCACTCTCCCGCTGGAAGACCTCCCCGTCTGCCTCGAAAGGCCGGTTTGCAAGCACTCCCGCCCGCTGTTCCCGCCAGGCACGCACAATGCTCCCAAGCCCGGGAGAAAAGCGCTTCGGGGTGGTGCTCTCTCCGGGCCCTTGCCCCTAAGCCTGCGGGCCAGGCAGGGGGAACACACTCCCAGGCCAAGACAGAACGACATGAACACGTCTGTTCCTGCCCCCTACACCGGCAGAGAGCTCGGGGGAGCCAGAGTCTCTCAGGCAGGTGCTGGGCTGGCCGCCTGTGTGGGAAGGGGCAGAGCCGACCTAGGGGCAAGTTGGGCCTCTTGCTCTCCCTGCTGCCCTGAGGCTGCTGGGCCAAAGACGTCTTGGGCATCCAGCCCTTTGCTGGTCCCTTCCCTCTGACGAGGCCCTCTGAGCTCCAGCACCTTGCAGTGTGGAGACAGCACCTGCCAGCAATCTCCTCTCCAAGGAGGCCTCAACCGAGGCCTAGGCCCAGGGGAAAGGCACCAGCGGGGATGAGCCTGGGGAGGCGCCCGGGCATGTCTGGACCCAGTCCCCGCAGCCTGCCACTTGGTGGGGCAGTACCCCTGGAGGCCAGGAAGGTCTGGGCAAGGCTGACCAGGGGCAGGGGACCTGCTGCGTCCTGCCCATGGCCTGTGGGGCCTCTGAGCACAACCGGCCCTCTCCCACTGGAAGACCTCCCCGGCTGCCTCCAAAGGCCGTTTTGCACGCACTCCCGCCCACTGTTCCCACCAAGCGCGCACAATGCTCCCAAGCCCGGGAGAAAAGCGCTTCGGGGTGGTGCTCTCTCCGGGCCCTTGCCCCTGAGCCTGGGGGCCAGGCAGGGGGTCCACACTCCCAGGCCAAGGCAGAACCACATGCACACGTCTGTTCCTGACCCCTGCACCGGCAGAGAGCTCGGGGGAGCCAGAGTCTGTCAGGCAGCTGCTGGGCTGGCCGCCTTTGTGGGAAGGGGCAGAGCCGACCTAGGGGCAAGTTGGGCCTCTTGCTCTCCCTGCTGCCCTGAGGCTTCTGGGCCAAAGACGTCTTGGGCATCCAGCCCTTTGCTTGTCCCTTCCCTCTGACGAGGCCCTCTGAGCTCCAGCACCTTGCAGTGTGGAGACAGCCCCTGCCAGCAACCTCCTCTCCAAGGAGGCCTAAACCGAGACCTAGGACCAGGGGAAAGGCACCAGCGGGGATGAGCCTGGGGAGGCGCCCGGGCATGTCTGAACCCAGTCCCCGCAGCCTGCCCCTTGGTGGGGCAGTACCCCCGGAGGCCAGGAAGGTCTGGGAAAGGCTGGCCAGGGGCAGGGGACCTGCTGGGTCCTGCCCCTGGCCTGTGGGGCCTCTGAGCACAACCGGCCCTCTCCCACTGGAAGACCTCCCCGGCTGCCTCCAAAGTCCTGTTTGCCAACACTCCCACCCGCTGTTCACGCCAGACTTGCACAATGTTCCCAAGCCCGGGAGAAAAGCGCTTCGGGGTGGTGCTCTCTCCGGGCCCTTGCCCCTGAGCCTGGGGGCAAGGCATGGGGAACACACTCCCAGGCCAAGGCAGAACCACATGCCCACGTCTGTTCCTGTCCCCTGCACCGGCAGAGAGCTTGGGGGAGCCAGAGTCTGTCAGGCAGCTGCTGGGTTGGCCGCCTGTGTGGGAAGGGGCAGAGCCGCCCTAGGGGCAAGTTGGGCCTCTTGCTCTCCCTGCTGCCCTGAAGCTGCTGGGCCAAAGACGTCTTGGGCATCCAGCCCCTTGCTGGTCCCTTCCCTCTGACGAGGCCCTCTGAGCTCCAGCACCTTGCAGTGTGGAGACAGCCCCTGCCAGCAACCTCCTCTCCAAGGAGGCCTCAACCGAGGCCTAGGCCCAGGGGAAAGGCACCAGCGGGGATGAGCCAGGGGAGGCGCCCGAGCATGTCTGGACCCAGTCCCCGCAGCCTGCCCCTTGGTGGGGCAGTACCCCCGGAGGCCAGGAAGGTCTGGGTAAGGCTGGCCAGGGGCAGGGGCCCTGCTGGGTCCTGCCCCTGACCGGTGGGGCCTCTGAGCACAACCGGCCCTCTCCCACTGGAAGACCTCCCCGGCTGCCTCCAAAGGCCGGTTTGCAAGCGTTCCCGGCCACTGTTACCAGCAGGCGGGCACAATGCTCCTAAGCCCGGAAGAAAAGCGCTTCAGGGTGGTGCTCTCTCTGGGCCCTTGCCCCTGAGCCTGGGGGCAAGGCAGGGTGTCCACACTCCCAGGCCAAGGCAGAACCACATGCACACGTCTGATCTGCCCCCTGCACCGGCAGAGAGCTCGGGGGAGCCAGAGTCTGTCAGGCAGCTGCTGGGCTGGCCGCCTGTGTGGGAAGTGGCAGAGCCGACCTAGGGGCAAGTTGGGCCTCTTGCTCTCCCTGCTGCCCTGAGGCTGCTGGGCCAAAGAGGTCTTGGGCATCCAGCCGCTTGCTGGTCCCTTCCCTCTGACGAGGCCCTCTGAGCTCCAGCACCTTGCAGTGTGGAGACAGCCCCTGCCAGCAACCTCCTCTCCAAGGAGGCCTCAACCGAGGCCTAGGCCCAGGGGAAAGGCACCAGCGGGGATGAGCCTGGGGAGGCGCCCGGGCATGTCTGGACCCAGTCCCCGCAGCCTGCCCCTTGGTGGGGTAGTACCCCCGGAGGCCAGGAAGGTCTGGGCAAGGCTGGCCAGGGGCAGGGGCCCTGCTGGGTCCTGCCCCTGGCCTGTGGGGCCTCTGAGCACAACCGGCCCTCTCCCACTGGAAGAACTCCCCGGCTGCCTCCAAAGGCCAGTTTGCCAACACTCCCGCCCGCTGTTCCCGCCAGGCAAGCACAATGCTCCCAAGCCCGGGAGAAAAGCGCTTCGGGGTGGTGCTCTCCTCGGGCCCTTGCCCCTGAGCCTGGGGCCAGGCAGTTGGTCCACACTCCCAGACCAAGGCAGAACCACATGCACACGTCTGTTCCTGACCCCTGCACCGGCAGAGAGCTCGGGGGAGCCAGAGTCTGTCAGGCAGCTGCTGGGCTGGCCGCCTGTGTGGGAAGGGGCAGAGCCGACCTAGGGGCAAGTTGGGCCTCTTCCTCTCCCTGCTGCCCTGAGGCTGCTGGGCCAAAGAGGTCTTGGGCATCCAGCCCCTTGCTGGTCCCTTCCCTCTGACGAGGCCCTTTGAGCTCCAGCACCTTGCAGTGTGGAGACAGCCCCTGCCAGCAACATCCTCTCCAAGGAGGCCTCAACCGAGGCCTAGGCCCAGGGGAAAGGCACCAGCGGGGATGAGCCTGGGGAGGCGCCCGGGCATGTCTGGACCCAGTCCCCGCAGCCTGCCCCTTGGTGGGGCAGTACCCCCGGAGGCCAGGAAGATCTGGGCAAGGCTGGCCAGGGGCAGGGGCCCTGCTGGGTCCTCCCCATGGCCTGTGGGGCCTCTGAGCACAACCGGCCCTCTCCCACTGGAAGACCTCCCCGGCTGCCTCCAAAGGCCAGTTTGCCAACACTCCTGCCCGCTGTTCCCGCCAGGCACGCACAATGCTCCCAAGCCCGGGAGAAAAGCGCTTCGGGGTGGTGCTCTCTCCGGGCCCTTGCCCCTGAGCCTGTGGGCAAGGCAGGGGGAACACACTCCCAGACCAAGGCAGAAACACATGCACACGTCTGGTCCTGTCCCCGGCACCGGCAGAGAGCTCGGGGGAGCCAGAGTCTCTCAGGCAGGTGCTGGGCTGGCCGCCTGTGTGGGAAGGGGCAGAGCCGACCTAGGGGCAAGTTGGGCCTCTTGCTCTCCCTGCTGCCCTGAGGCTGCAGGGCCAAAGACGTCTTGGGCATCCAGCCCCTTGCTGGTCCCTTCCCTCTGACGAGGCCCTCTGAGCTCCAGTACCTTGCAGTGTGGAGACAGCCCCTGCCAGCAACCTCCTCTCCAAGGACGCCTCAACCGAGGCCTAGGCCCAGGGGAAAGGCACCAGCGGGGTTGAGCCAGGGGAGGCGCCCGGGCATGTCTGGACCCTGTCCCCGCAGCCTGCCCCTTGGTGGGGCAGTACCCCCGGAGGCCAGGAAGGTCTGGGCAAGGCTGGCCAGGGGCAGTGGCCCTGCTGGGTCCTGCCCCTGGCCTGTGGGGCCTCTGAGCACAACCGGCCCTCTCCCACTGGAAGAACTCCCCGGCTGCCTCCAAAGGCCGGTTTGCAAGCACTCCCGCCCACTGTTCCCGCCAGGTGCGCACAATGCTCCCAAGCCCGGGAGAAAAGCGCTTCGGGGTGGTGGTCTCTCCGAGCCCTTGCCCCTGAGCCTGGGGGCCAGGCAGGGGATCCACAGTCCCAGGCCAAGGCACAACAACATGCACACGTCTGTTCCTGCCCCCTCCACCGGCAGAGAGCTGGGGGGAGCCAGAGTCTGTCAGGCAGCTGCTGGGCTGGCCGCCTGTGTGGGAAGGGGCAGAGCCAACCTAGGGGCAAGTTGGGCCTCTTGCTCTCCTTGCTGCCCTGAGGCTGCTGGGCCAAAGAGGTCTTGGGCATCCAGCCCCTTGCTGGTCCCTTCCCTCTGACGAGGCCCTCTGAGCTCCAGCACCTTGCAGTGTGGAGACAGCGCCTGCCAGCAACCTCCTCTCCAAGGAGGCCTCAACCGAGGCCTAGGCCCAGGGGAAAGGGACCAGCGGGGATGAGCCAGTGGAGGCGCACGGGCATATCAGGACCCAGACCCCGCAGCCTGCCCCTTGGTGGGGCAGTACCCCCGGAGGCCAGGAAGGTCTGGGCAAGGCTGGCCAGGGGCAGGGTCCCTGCTGGGTCCTGCCCCTGGCCTGTGGGGCCTCTGAGCACAACCGGCCCTCTCCCACTGGAAGACCTCCCCGGCTGCCTCCAAAGGCGGGTTTGCCAACACTCCCGCCCGCTGTTCCCGCCAGGCACGCACAACGCTCCCAAGGCCAGGAGAAAAGCGCTTCGGGGTGTTGCTCTCTCCGGGCCCTTGCCCCTGAGCCTGGGGGCAAGGCAGGGTGAACACAATCCCAGGCCAAGGCAGAACCACATGCCCACGTCTGTTCCTGTCCCCTGCACCGGCAGAGAGCTTGGGGGAGCCAGAGTCTGTCAGGCAGCTGCTGGGTTGGCCGCCTGTGTGGGAAGGGGCAGAGCCGCCCTAGGGGCAAGTTGGGCCTCTTGCTCTCCCTGCTGCCCTGAGGCTGCTGGGCCAAAGACGTCTTGGGCATCCAGCCCCTTACTGGTCCCTTCCCTCTGACGAGGCCCTCTGAGCTCCAGCACCTTGCAGTGTGGAGACAGCCCCTGCCAGCAACCTCCTCTCCAAGGAGGCCTCAACCGAGGCCTAGGCCCAAGGGAAAGGCACCAGCGGGGATGAGCCTGGGGAGGCGCCCGGGCATGTATGGACCCAGGCCCCGCAGCCTGCCCCTTGGTGGGGCAGTACCCCCGGAGGCCAGGAAGGTCTGGGCAAGGCTGGCCAGGGGCAGGGGCCCTGCTGCGTCCTGCCCCTGGCCTGTGGGGCCTCTGAGCACAACCGGCCCTCTCCCACTGGAAGACCTCCCCGGCTGCCTCCAAAGGCCGGTTTGCAAGCGCTCCCGCCCACTGTTCCCAGCAGGCGTGCACAATGCTCCCAAGCCCGGGAGAAAAGCGCTTCAGGGTGGTGCTCTCTCCGGGCCCTTGCCCCTGAGCCTGGGGGCAAGGCAGGGTGTCCACACTCCCAGGACAAGGCAGAACCACATGCACACGTCTGATCTGCCCCCTGCACCGGCAGAGATCTCGGGGGAGCCAGAGTCTGTCAGGCAGCTGCTGGGCTGGCCGCCTGTGTGGGAAGGGGCAGAGCCGACCTAGGGGCAAGTTGGGCCTCTTGCTCTCCCTGCTGCCCTGAGGCTGCAGAGCCAAAGACGTCTTGGGCATCCAGCCCCTTGCTGGTCCCTTCCCTCTGACGAGGCCCTCTGAGCTCCAGTACCTTGCAGTGTGGAGACAGCCCCTGCCAGCAACCTCCTCTCCAAGGACGCCTCAACCGAGGCCTAGGCCCAGGGGAAAGGCACCAGCGGGGATGAGCCTGGGGAGGCGCCCGGGCATGTCTGGACCCAGTCCCCGCAGCCTGCCCCTTGGTGGGGCAGTACCCCCGGAGGCCAGGAAGGTCTGGGCAAGGCTGCCAGGGGCAGGGACACTGCTGGGTCCTGCCCCTGGCCTGTGGGGCGTCTGAGCACAACCGGCACTCTCCCGCTGGAAGACCTCCCCGTCTGCCTCGAAAGGCCGGTTTGCAAGCACTCCCGCCCGCTGTTCCCGCCAGGCACGCACAATGCTCCCAAGCCCGGGAGAAAAGCGCTTCGGGGTGGTGCTCTCTACAGGCCCTTGGAAGACCTCCCCGGCTGCCTCCAAAGGCCGGTTTGCAAGGATTCCTTCCTGCTGTTCCCGCCATCCGCGCACAATGCTCCCAAGCCCGGGAGAAAAGCATTTTGGGGTGGTGCTCACACCGGGCCCTGGAAGACCTCCCCGGCTGCCTCCAAAGGACGGTTTTCAAGCACTCCTGCCTGCTGTTCCCGCCACCCGCGCAGAATGCTCCCAAGCGCGGGAGAAAAGCGCTTCGGGGTGGTGCTCTCTACAGGCCCTTGGAAGACCTCCCCGGCTGCCTCCAAAGGCCGGTTTGCAAGGACTCCTTCCTGCTGTTCCCGCCAGCCATGCACAATGCTCCCAAGCCCGGGAGAAAAGCATTTTGGGGTGGTGCTCACTCCGGGCCCTTGGAAGACCTCCCCGGCTGCCTCCAGTGGCCAGTTTGCAAGCACTCATGCCCGCTGTTCCCACCAGCCGCGCACAATGCTCCCAAGCCCGGGAGAAAAGCTTTTTGGGGTGGTGCTCACACCGGGCCCTGGAAGACCTCCCCGGCTGCCTGCAAAGGCCGGTTTTCAAGCAGTCCTGCCTGCTGTTCCCGCCAGCCGCGCACAATGCTCCCAAGCCCGGGAGAAAAGCGCTTCGGGGTGGTGCTCTCTCCGGGCCCTTGGAAGACGTCCCCGGCTGCCTCCAAAGGCCGGTTTGCAAGCACTCATGCCCGTTGTTCCCACCAGCCGCGCACAATGCTCCCAAGCCCGGGAGAAAAGCATTTTGGGGTGGTGCTCACTCCGGGCCCTTGGAAGACCTCCCCGGCTGCCTCCAAAGGCCAGTTTGCAAGCAGTCCTGCCTGCTGTTCCCGCCAGCCGCGCACAATGTTCCCAAGCCCGGGAGAAAAGCGCTTCGGGGTGGTGCTCTCTCCGGGCCCTTTCAAGACCTCCCCAGCTGCCTCCAAAGGCCGGTTTGTAAGTACTCATTCCCGCTGCTTCCGCCAGCCACGCACAATGCTCCCAAGCCCGGGAGAAAAGCATTTTGGGGTGGTGCTCTCTCCGGGCCCTTGGAAGACCTCCCGGGCTGCCTCCAAAGGCCGGTTTGCAAGCATTCATGTCCGTTGTTCCCGACAGCCGCGCACAATGCTCCCAAGCCCGAGAGAAAAGCATTTTGGGGTGGTGATCAGTCCGGCCCTTGGAAGACCTCCCCGGCTGCCTCCAAAGGACAGTTTGCAAGCACTCATGCCCGCTGTTCCCGCCAGCCGCGCACAATGCTCCCAAGACCGTGAGAAAAGCGCTTCGGGGTGGTGTTCTCTCAGGGACCATGGAGGACCTCCCCGGCTGCCCCCAAAGGCCGGTTTGCAAGCATTCCCACTCGCTGTTCCCGCCAGGCACACACAATGTTCCAAAACCCCGGAGAAAAGCGCTTCGGGGTGGTGCTCTCTCCGCGCCCTTGGAAGACTTCTCTGGCTGCCGCCAAAGGCCGGTTTGCAAGAATTCCCTCCCGCTGTCCCACCAGCCGCACACAATGCTCCAAAACCCGAGAGAAAAGCGCTTCGAGGTGGTGCTCTCTCCGGGCCCTTGGAAGACCTCCCCGGCTGCCTCCAAAGGCCGGTTTGCAAGCACTCCTGCCTGCTGTTCCCGCCACGCGCGCACAATGCTCCCAAGCCCGGAAGAAAAGCATTTTGGGGTAGTGCTCTCTCCGGGCCCTTGGAAGACCTCCCGGGCTGCCTCCAAAGGCCGGTTTGCAAGCACTCATGTCCGCTGTTCCCGACAGCCGCGCACAATGCTCCCAAGCCCGGGAGAAAAGCATTTTGGGGTGGTGATCAGTCCGGGCCCTTGGAAGACCTCCCCGGCTGCCTCCAAAGGACAGTTTGCAAGAACTCATGCCCGCTGTTCCCGCCAGGCACGCACAATGCTCCCAAGCCCGGGAGAAAAGCGCTTCGGGGTGGTGCTCTCACCGGGCCCTTGCCCCTGAGCCTGGGGGCAATGCAGGGGGATCACACTCCCAGGCCAAGGCAGAACCACATGCAAACGTCTGTTCCTGGTCCCTGCACCGGCAGAGAGCTCGGGGGAGCCAGAGTATGCCAGGCAGCTGCTGGGTTGGCGGCCTGTGTGGAAAGGGGCAGAGCCGACCTAGGGGCAAGTTGGGCCTCTTGCTCTCCCTGCTGCCCTGAGGCTGCTGGGTCAAAGAGGTCTTGGGCATCCAGCACTTTGCTGGTCCCTTCCCTCTGACGAGGCCCTCTGAGCTCCAGCACCTTGCAGTGTGGAGACAGCCCCTGCCAGCATCCTCCTCTCCAAAGAGGCCTCAAACGAGGCCTACGCCCAGGGAAAAAGCACCAGCGGGGATGATCCTGGGGAGGCGCACGGACATGTCTGGACCCAGTCCCCGCAGCCTGCCCCTTGGTGGGGCAGTACCCCCGGAGGCCAGGAAGGTCTGGGCAAGGCTGGCCAGGGGCAGGGGCCCTGCTGGGTCCTGCCCCTGGCCTGTGGGGCCTCTGAGCACAACCCGCCCTCTCCCACTGGAAGACGTCCCCGGCTGCCTCCAAAGGCCGGTTTGCAAGCACTCCCGCCCACTGTTGCAACCAAGGGCGCACAAGGCTCCCAAGCCCGGGAGAAAATCGCCTCGGGGTGGTGCTCTCTCCGGGCCCTTTCCCCTGAGCCTGGGGGCAAGGCAGGGGGTCCACAACCCAGGCCAAGGCAGAACGACATGCACACGTCTGTTCCTGCCCCATGCACCGGCAGAGAGCTCGGGGGAGCCAGAGTCTGTCAGGCAGCTGCTGGGCTGGCCGCCTGTGTGGGAAGGGGCAGAGCCGACCTAGGGGCAAGTTGGGCCTCTTGCTCTCCCTGCTGCCCTGAGGCTGCTGGGACCAAAGAGATCTTGGGCATCCAGCCCCTTGCTTGTCCCTTCCCTCTGACGAGGCCCTCTGAGCTCCAGCACCTTGCAGTGTGGAGACAGCCCCTGCCAGCAACCTCCTCTCCAAGGAGGCCTCAACCGAGGCCTAGGCCCAGGGGAAAGGCACCAGCGGGGATGAGCCTGGGGAGGCGCCCGGCCATGTCTGGACCCAGTCCCCGCAGCCTGCCCCTTGGTGGGGCAGTACCCCCGGAGGCCAGGAAGGTCTGGGCAAGGCTGGCCACGGGCAGGGGCCCTGCTGGGTCCTGCCCCTGGCCTGTGGGGCCTCTGAGCACAACCGGCCCTCTCCCACTGGAAGACTTCCCCGGCTGCCTCCAAAGGCCGGTTTGCCAACACTCCCGCCCGCTGTTCCCGCCAGGCACGCACAATTCTCCCAAGCCCGGGAGAAAAGCGCTTCGGGGTGTTGCTCTCTCCGGGCCCTTGCCCCTGAGCGTGGGGGCGAGGCAGTAGGTCCACACTCCCAGACCAACGCAGAACCACATGCACACGTCTGTTCCTGACCCCTGCACCGGCAGAGAGCTCGGGGGAGCCAGAGTCTGTCAGGCAGCTGCTGGGCTGGCCGCCTGTGTGGGAAGGGGCAGAGCCGACCTAGGGGCAAGTTGGGCCTCTTGCTCTCCCTGCTGCCCTGAGGCTGCTGGGCCAAAGAGGTCTTGGGCATCCAGCCCCATGCTGGTCCCTTCCCTCTGACGAGGCCCTCTGAGCTCCAGCACCTTGCAGTGTGGAGACAGCCCCTGCCAGCAACCTCCTCTCCAAGGAGGCCTCAACCGAGGCCTAGGCCCAGGGGAAAGGCACCAGCGGGGATGAGCCTGGGGAGGCGCCCGGCCATGTCTGGACCCAGTCCCCGCAGCCTGCCCCTTGGTGGGGCAGTACCGCCGGAGGCCAGGAGGTCTGGGCAAGGCTGCCAGGGGCAGGGACACTGCTGGGTCCTGCCCCTGGCCTGTGGGGCCTCTGAGCACAACCGGCACTCTCCCGCTGGAAGACCTCCCCGGCTGCCTCCAAAGGCCGGTTTGCAAGCACTCCCGCCCGCTGTTCCCGCCAGGCACGCACAATGCTCCCAAGCCCGGGAGAAAAGCGCTTCGGGGTGGTGCTCTCTCCGGGCCCTTGCCCCTGAGCCTGGGGGACAGGCAGGGGGAACACACTCCCAGGCCAAGGCAGAACGACATGCACACGTCTGTTCCTGCCCCCTACACCGGCAGAGAGTTCGGGGGAGCCAGAGACTGCCAGGCTGCTGCTGGGCTGGCTGCCTGTGTGGGACGGGGTAGAGCCGACCTAGGGGCAAGTTGGGCCTCTTGCTCTCCCTGCTGCCCTGAGGCTGCTGGGTCAAAGAGGTCTTGGGCATCCAGCCCTTTGCTGGTCCTTTCCCTCTGACGAGGCCCTCTGAGTTCCAGCACCTTGCAGTGTGCAGACAGCCCCTGCCGGCAACCTCCTCTCCAAGGAGGCCTCAACCGAGGCCTAGGCCCAGGGGAAAGGCACCAGCGGGGATGAGCCTGGGGAGGCGCCCGGGGATGTCTGGACCCAGTCCCCGCAGCCTGCCCCTTGGTGGGGTAGTACCCCCGGAGGCCAGGAAGGTCTGGGCAAGGCTGCCAGAGGCAGGGACACTGCTGGGTCCTGCCCCTGGCCTGTGGGGCCTCTGAGAACAACTGGCACTCTCCCGCTGGAAGACCTCCCCGGCTGCCTCCAAAGGCTGGTTTGCAAGCACTCAATCCCGCTGTTCACGCCAGCTGCGCACAATGCTCCCAAGCCCGGGAGAAAAGCATTTTGGGGTGGTGCTCACTCCGGGCTTTCGAAGACCTCCCCGGCTGCCTCCAAGGCCGGTTTGCAAGCACTTCTGCCTGCTGTTCCCGCCACCCGCGCACAATGCTCCCAAGCCCGGGAGAAAAGCGTTTCGGGGTGGTGTTCTCTCTGGGCCCAAGAAAGACCTCCCTGGCTGCCCCCAAATGCCGGTTTGCAAGCACTCCCACTCGCTGTTCCCGCCATCCGTGCAAATGCTCCAAGCCCAGGAGAAAAGCCCTTCAGGGTGGTGCTCTCTCCCGGCCCTTGGAAGACCTCCCCGGCTGCCTCCAAAGGCTGGATTTCAAGTACTCCCTCCCGCTGTCCCGCCAGCCGCACACAATGCTCCCAATCACGGGAGAAAAGCGCTTCGGGGTGGTGCTCTCTACGGGCCCTTGGAAGACCTCCCCGGCTGCCTCCAAAGGCCGGTTTGCAAGCACTCAATCCCGCTGTTCCCGCCAGCCGCGCACAATGCTCCCAAGCCCGGGAGAAAAGCATTTTGGGGTGGTCTCTCTCCGGGCCCTTGGAAGACTCCCCGGCTGCCTCTAAAGGCCGGTTTGCAAGCACTCATGTCCTCTGTTCCCGACAGCCGCGAACAATGCTCCCAATTCCGTGAGAAAAGTGCTTCGGGATGGTGCTCTCTCCGGGCCCTTGGAAGACCTCCCAAGCTGCCTCCAAAGGCCGGTTTGCAAGCACTCCCGCCCGCTGTTCCCGCCAGCCTCGCACAATGCTCCCAAGACCGGGAGAAAAGCGCTTCGGGGTGGTGTTCTCTCCGTGCCAATGGAGGACCTCCCTGGCTGCCCCCAAAGGCTGGTTTGCAAGCACTCCCACTCGCTGTTCCCGCCAGCCACGCACAATCCTCCAAAACCCCGGAGAAAAGCGCTTCGGGGTGGTGTTCTCTCCGTGCCCATGGAAGACCTCCCGGGGTGCCCCCAAAGGCCGGTTTGGAAGCACTTCCACTCGCTGTTCCCGCCATCCGCGCACAATGCTCCCAAGCCCGGGAGAAAAGCATTTTGGGGTGGTGCTCACACCGGGCCCTGGAAGACCTCCCCGGCTGCCTCCAAAGGACGGTTTTCAAGCACTCCTGCCTGCTGTTCCCGCCACCCGCGCACAATGCTCCCAAGCCCGGGAGAAAAGCGCTTCGGGGTGGTGCTCTCTACAGGCCCTTGGAAGACCTCCCCGGCTGCCTCCAAAGGCCGGTTTGCAAGGATTCCTTCCTGCTGTTCCCGCCATCCGCGCACAATGCTCCCAAGCCCGGGAGAAAAGCATTTTGGGGTGGTGCTCACACCGGGCCCTGGAAGACCTCCCCGGCTGCCTCCAAAGGACGGTTTTCAAGCACTCCTGCCTGCTGTTCCCGCCACCCGCGCAGAATGCTCCCAAGCGCGGGAGAAAAGCGCTTCGGGGTGGTGCTCTCTACAGGCCCTTGGAAGACCTCCCCGGCTGCCTCCAAAGGCCGGTTTGCAAGGACTCCTTCCTGCTGTTCCCGCCAGCCATGCACAATGCTCCCAAGCCCGGGAGAAAAGCATTTTGGGGTGGTGCTCACTCCGGGCCCTTGGAAGACCTCCCCGGCTGCCTCCAGTGGCCAGTTTGCAAGCACTCATGCCCGCTGTTCCCACCAGCCGCGCACAATGCTCCCAAGCCCGGGAGAAAAGCTTTTTGGGGTGGTGCTCACACCGGGCCCTGGAAGACCTCCCCGGCTGCCTGCAAAGGCCGGTTTTCAAGCAGTCCTGCCTGCTGTTCCCGCCAGCTGCGCACAATGCTCCCAAGCCCGGGAGAAAAGCATTTTGGGGTGGTGCTCACTCCGGGCCCTTGGAAGACCTCCCCGGCTGCCTCCAAAGGCCAGTTTGCAAGCAGTCCTGCCTGCTGTTCCCGCCAGCCGCGCACAATGTTCCCAAGCCCGGGAGAAAAGCGCTTCGGGGTGGTGCTCTCTCCGGGCCCTTTCCAGACCTCCCCGGCTGCCTCCAAAGGCCGGTTTGTAAGTACTCATTCCCGCTGCTTCCGCCAGCCACGCACAATGCTCCCAAGCCCGGGAGAAAAGCATTTTGGGGTGGTGCTCTCTCCGGGCCCTTGGAAGACCTCCCGGGCTGCCTCCAAAGGCCGGTTTGCAAGCATTCATGTCCGTTGTTCCCGACAGCCGCGCACAATGCTCCCAAGCCCGAGAGAAAAGCATTTTGGGGTGGTGATCAGTCCGGCCCTTGGAAGACCTCCCCGGCTGCCTCCAAAGGACAGTTTGCAAGCACTCATGCCCGCTGTTCCCGCCAGCCGCGCACAATGCTCCCAAGACCGTGAGAAAAGCGCTTCGGGGTGGTGTTCTCTCAGGGACCATGGAGGACCTCCCCGGCTGCCCCCAAAGGCCGGTTTGCAAGCATTCCCACTCGCTGTTCCCGCCAGGCACACACAATGTTCCAAAACCCCGGAGAAAAGCGCTTCGGGGTGGTGCTCTCTCCGCGCCCTTGGAAGACTTCTCTGGCTGCCGCCAAAGGCCGGTTTGCAAGAATTCCCTCCCGCTGTCCCACCAGCCGCACACAATGCTCCAAAACCCGAGAGAAAAGCGCTTCGAGGTGGTGCTCTCTCCGGGCCCTTGGAAGACCTCCCCGGCTGCCTCCAAAGGCCGGTTTGCAAGCACTCCTGCCTGCTGTTCCCGCCACGCGCGCACAATGCTCCCAAGCCCGGAAGAAAAGCATTTTGGGGTAGTGCTCTCTCCGGGCCCTTGGAAGACCTCCCGGGCTGCCTCCAAAGGCCGGTTTGCAAGCACTCATGTCCGCTGTTCCCGACAGCCGCGCACAATGCTCCCAAGCCCGGGAGAAAAGCATTTTGGGGTGGTGATCAGTCCGGGCCCTTGGAAGACCTCCCCGGCTGCCTCCAAAGGACAGTTTGCAAGAACTCATGCCCGCTGTTCCCGCCAGGCACGCACAATGCTCCCAAGCCCGGGAGAAAAGCGCTTCGGGGTGGTGCTCTCACCGGGCCCTTGCCCCTGAGCCTGGGGGCAATGCAGGGGGATCACACTCCCAGGCCAAGGCAGAACCACATGCAAACGTCTGTTCCTGGTCCCTGCACCGGCAGAGAGCTCGGGGGAGCCAGAGTATGCCAGGCAGCTGCTGGGTTGGCGGCCTGTGTGGAAAGGGGCAGAGCCGACCTAGGGGCAAGTTGGGCCTCTTGCTCTCCCTGCTGCCCTGAGGCTGCTGGGTCAAAGAGGTCTTGGGCATCCAGCACTTTGCTGGTCCCTTCCCTCTGACGAGGCCCTCTGAGCTCCAGCACCTTGCAGTGTGGAGACAGCCCCTGCCAGCATCCTCCTCTCCAAAGAGGCCTCAAACGAGGCCTACGCCCAGGGAAAAAGCACCAGCGGGGATGATCCTGGGGAGGCGCACGGACATGTCTGGACCCAGTCCCCGCAGCCTGCCCCTTGGTGGGGCAGTACCCCCGGAGGCCAGGAAGGTCTGGGCAAGGCTGGCCAGGGGCAGGGGCCCTGCTGTGTCCTGCCCATGGCCTGTGAGGCCTCTGAGCACAACCGGCCCTCTCCCACTGGAAGACCTCCCCGGCTGCCTCCAAAGTCCTGTTTGCAAACACTCCCGCCCGCTGTTCACGCCAGGCTTGCACAATGCTCCCAAGCCCGGGAGAAAAGCGCTTCGGTGTGGTGCTCTCTCCGGGCCCTTGCCCCTGAGCCTGTGGGCAAGGCAGGGGGAACACACTCCCAGACCAAGGCAGAACCACATGCACACGTCTGTTCCTGTCCCCTGCACCGGCAGAGAGCTCGGGGGAGCCAGAGTCTCTCAGGCAGGTGCTGGGCTGGCCGCCTGTGTGGGAAGGGGCAGAGCCGCCCTAGGGGCAATTTGGGCCTCTTGCTCTCCCTGCTGCCCTGAGGCTGCTGGGCCAAAGACGTCTTGGGCATCCAGCCTCTTACTGGTCCCTTCCCTCTGACGAGGCCCTCTGAGCTCCAGCACCTTGCAGTGTGGAGACAGCACCTGCCAGCAATCTCCTCTCCAAGGAGGCCTCAACCGAGGCCTAGGCCCAGGGGAAAGGCACCAGCGGGGATGAGCCAGGGGAGGCGCCCGGGCATGTCTGGACCCTGTCCCCGCATCCTGCTCCATGGTGGGGCAGTACCCCCGGTGGCCAGGAAGGTCTGGGCAAGGCTGTCCAGGGGCAGGGGCCCTGCTGGCTCCTGCCCCTGGCCTGTGGGGCCTCTGAGCACAACCGGCCCTCTCCCACTGGAAGACCTCCCCGGCTGCCTCCAAAGGCCGGTTTGCAAGCACTCATGCCCGTTGTTCCCACCAGCTTCGCACAATGCTTCCAAGCCCGGGAGAAAAGCATTTTGGGGTGGTGCTCACTCCGGGCCCTTGGAAGACCTCCCAGGCTGCCTCCAAAGGCCAGTTTGCAAGCACTCCTGTCTGCTGTTCCCGCCAGGCGCGCACAATGCTCCCAAGCCCGGGAGAAAAGCGCTTCGGGGTGGTGCTCTCTCCGGGCACTTTCAAGACCTCCCCGGCTGCCTCCAAAGGCCGGTTTGTAAGTACTCATTCCTGCTGCTTCCGCCAGCCACGCACAATGCTTCCAAACCCGGGAGAAAAGCATTTTGGGGTGGTGCTCACTCCGGGCCCTTGGAAGACCTCCCCGGCTGCCTTCAAAGGCCGGTTTGCCAACAGTCCCGCCCGCTGTTCCCGCCAGGCACGCACAATGCTCCCAAGCCCGGGAGAAAAGCGCTTCGGTGTGTTCCTCTCTCCGGGCCCTTGCCCCTGAGCCTGGGGGCCAGGCAGTGGGTCCACACTCCCAGACCAAGGCAGAACCACATGCACACGTCTGTTCCTGACCCCTGCACCGGCAGAGAGCTCGGGGGAGCCAGAGTCTGTCAAGCAGCTGCTGGGTTGGCTGCCTGTGTGGGAAGGGGCCGAGCCGACCTAGGGGCAAGTTGGGCCTCTTGCTCTCCCTGCTGCCCTGAGGCTGCTGGGCCAAAGACGTCTTGGGCATCCAGCCCCTTGCTGGTCCCTTCCCGCTGACGAGGCCCTCTGGGCTCCAGCACCTTGCAGTGTGGAGACAGCCCCTGCCAGCAACCTCGTTTCCAAGGAGGCCTCAACCGAGGCCTAGGCCCAGGGGAAAGGCACCAGCGGGGATGAGCCAGGGGAGGCGCCCGGGCATGTCTGGACCCTGTCCCCGCAGCCTGCCCCTTGGTGGGGCAGTACCCCCGGAGGCCAGGAAGATCTGGGAAAGGCTGGCCAGGGGCAGGGGCCCTGCTGGGTCCTGCCCCTGGCCTGTGGGGCCTCTGAGCACAACCGGCCCTCTCCCGCTGGAAGACCTCCCCGGCTGCCTCCAAAGGCCGGTTTGCATGCACTCATTTCCGCTGTTCCCGACAGCCGCGCACAATGCTCCCAATTCCGGGAGAAAAGTGCTTCGGGATGCTGCTCTCTCCGGGCTTTTGGAAGACCTCCCCGGCTGCCTCCAAAGGCCGGTTTGCAAGCACTCCTGCCCGCTGTTCCCGCCAGCCTCGCACAATGCTCCCAAGATCGGGAGAAAAGCGCTTCGGGGTGGTGTTCTCTCCGTGCCCATGGAGGACCTCCCTGGCTGCCCCCAAAGGCCGGTTTGCAAGCACTCCCACTCGCTGTTCCCGCCAGCCATGCACAATCCTCCAAAACCCCAGAGAAAAGCGCTTCGGGGTGCTGTTCTCTCCGTGCCTATGGAAGACCTCCCGGGGTGCCCCCAAAGGCCGGTTTGTAAGCACTCCGACTCGCTGTTCCCGCCATCCGCGCAAATGTTCCAA
Organism: Dama dama; assembly: GCF_033118175.1. NCBI lineage: Eukaryota > Metazoa > Chordata > Mammalia > Artiodactyla > Cervidae > Dama > Dama dama. The sequence continues at coordinate 48,196 of NW_026871029.1, read as the reverse complement.
GCCCGGGAGAAAAGCGCTTCTGGGTGGTGCTCTTTCCTGGCCCTTGGAAGACCTCCCCGGCTGCCTCCAAAGGCCGGTTTGCAAGCACTCCCGCCCGCTGTTCCCGCCAGCCGCGCACAATGCTCCCAATCACGGGAGAAAAGCGCTTCGGGGTGGTGCTCTCTCCGGGCCCTTGGAAGACCTCCCAGTCTGCCTCCAATTGCCAGTTTGCAAGCACTCATGCCCGCTGTTCCCACCAGCCGCGCACAATGCTCCCAAGCCCGGGAGAAAAGCTTTTTGGGGTGGTGCTCACACCGGGCCGTGGAAGACCTCCCCGGCTGCCTCCAAAGGCCGGTTTTAAGGCACTCCTGCCTGCTGTTCCCGCCACCCGCGCACAATGCTCCCAAGCCCGGGAGAAAAGCGCTTCGGGGTGGTGCTCTCTACAGGCCCTTGGAAGACCTCCCCGGCTGCCTCCAAAGGCCGGTTTGCAAGGACTCCTTCCTGCTGTTCCCGCCAGCCACTCACAATGCTCCCAAGCCCAGGAGAAAAGTGCTTCGGGGTGGTGCTCTCTCCGGGCCCTTGGAAGACGTCCCCGGCTGCCTCCAAAGGCCGATTTGCAAGTACTCATGTCCGCTGTTCCCGACAGCCGCGCACAATGCTCCCAATTCCGGGAGAAAAGTGCTTCGGGATGGTGCTCTCTGTGGGCCATTGGAAGACCTCCCAAGCTGCCTCCAAAGGCCGGTTTGCAAGCACTCCCGCCCGCTGTTCCTGCCAGCCTCACACAATGCTCCCAAGACCGGGAGAAAAGCGCTTCGGGGTGGTGTTGTCTCCGTGCCAATGGAGGACCTCCCTGGCTGCCCCCAAAGGCCGGTTTGCAAGCACTCCCACTCGCTGTTCCCGCCAGCCACGCACAATCCTCCAAAACCCCGGAGAAAAGCCCTTCGGGGTGGTGTTCTCTCCGTGCCCATGGAAGACCTCCCGTGGTGCCCCCAAAGGCCGGTTTGGAAGCACTCCCACTCGCTGTTCCCGCCATCCGCGCAAATGTTCCAAGCCCGGGAGAAATGCGCTTCTGGGTGGTGCTCTCTCCTGGCCCTTGGAAGACCTCCCAGGCTGCCTCCAAAGGCCGGTTTGCAAGCACTCCTTCCTGCTGTTCCCGCCAGCCACGCACAATGCTCCCAAGCCCGGGAGAAAAGCATTTTGGGGTGGTGCTCACTCCGGGCCCTTGGAAGACCTCCCCGGCTGCCTCCAATGGCCAGTTTGCAAGCACTCATGGCCGCTGTTCCCACCAGCCGCGCACAATGCTCCCAAGCCCGGGAGAAAAGCTTTTTGGGGTGGTGCTCACACCGGGACCTGGAAGACCTCCCCGGTTGCCTCCAAAGGCCGGTTTTCAAGCACTCCTGCCTGCTGTTCCCGCCACCTGCGCACAATGCTCCCAAGCCCGGGAGAAAAGCGGTTCGGGGTTGTGCTCTCTACAGGCCCTTGGAAGACCTCCCCAGCTGCCTCCAAAGGCCGGTTTGCAAGCACTCCTGCCTGCTGTTCCCGCCAGCCACGCACAATGCTCCCAAACCCGGGAGAAAAGCATTTTGGGGTGGTGCTCTCTACAGGCCTTTGGAAGACCTCCCCGGCTGCCTCCAATGGCCAGTTTGCAAGCACTCATGGCCGCTGTTCCCCCCAGCCGCGCACAATGCTCCCAAGCCCGGGAGAAAAGCTTTTTGGGGTGGTGCTCACACCGGGCCCTGGAAGACCTCCCCGGCTGCCTGCAAAGGCCGGTTTTCAAGCACTCCTGCCCGCTGCTCCCGCCAGGCACGCACAATGCTCTCAAGCCCGGGAGAAAAGCGCTTCGGGGTGGTGCTCTCACCGGACCCTTGCCCCTGAGCCTGGGGGCAATGCAGGGGGAACACACTCCCAGGCCAAGGCAGAACCACATGCACACGTCTGTTCCTGCCACCTGCACCGGCAGAGAGCTCAGGGGAGGAAGAGTCTGTCAGGCAGCTGCTGGGCTGGCCGCCTGTGTGGGAAGGGGCAGAGCCGACCTAGGGGCAAGTTGGGCCTCTTGCTCTCCCTGCTGCCCTGAGGCTGCGGGCCAAAGAGGTCTTGGGCATCCAGCCCCTTGCTGGTCCCTTCCCTCTGACGAGGCCCTCTGAGCTCCAGCACCTTGCAGTGTGGAGACAGCCCCTGCCAGCAACCTCCTCTCCAAGGAGGCCTCAACCGAGGCCTAGGCCCAGGGGAAAGGCACCAGCGGGGATGAGCCTGGGGAGGCGCCCGGGCATGTCTGGACCCAGTCCCCGCAGCCTGCCCCTTGGTGGGGCTGTAACCGCGGAGGCAGGAAGGTCTGGGCAAGGCTGGCCAGGGGCAGGGGCCCTGCTGGGTCCTGCCCCTGGCCTGTGGGGCCTCTGAGCACAACCGGCCCTCTCCCACTGGAAGACCTCCCCGGCTGCCTCCAAAGGCCGGTTTGCAAGCACTCCCGCCCACTGTTCCCACCAAGCGCGCACAATGCTCCCAAGCCCGGGAGAAAAGCGCTTTGGGGTGGTGCTCTCTCCGGGCCCTTGCCCATGAGCCTGGGGGACAGGCAGGGGGTCCACACTCCCAGGCCAAGGCAGAACCACATGCACACGTCTGTTCCTGCCCCGTGCACTGGCAGAGAGCTCGGGGGAGACAGAGTCTGTCAGGTAGCTGCTGGGCTGGCGGCCTGTGTGGGAAGGGGCAGAGACGACCTAGGGGCAAGTTGGGCCTCTTGCTCTCCCTGCTGCCCTGAGGCTGCTGGGCCAAAGAGGTCTTGGGCATCCAGACCCTTGCTTGTCCCTTCCCTCTGACGAGGCCCTCTGAGCTCCAGCACCTTGCTGTGTGGATACAGCCCCTGCCAGCAACCTCCTCTCCAAGGAGGCCTCAACCGAGGCCTAGGCCCAGGGGAAAGGCTCCAGCGGGAATGAGCCTGGGGAGGCGCCCGGGCATGTCTGGACCCAGTCCCCGCAGCCTGCCCCTTGGTGGGGCAGTACCCCCGGAGGCCAGGAAGGTCTGGGCAAGGCTGGCCAGGGGCAGGGGCCCTGCTGGGTCCTGCCCCTGGCCTGTAGGGCCTCTGAGCACAACCGGCCCTCTCCCGCTGGAAGACCTCCCCAGCTGCCTCCAAAAGCCAGTTTGCCAACACTCCTGCCCGCTGTTCCCGCCAGGCACGCACAATGCTCCCAAGCCCGGGAGAAATGCGCTTCGGGGTGGTGATCTCTCCGGGCCCTTGCCCCTGAGCTTGGGGGCCAGGCAGGGGGTCCACACTCGCAGGCCAAGGCAGAACCACATGCACACGTCTGTTCCTGCCCCCTGCACCAGCAGAGAGCTCGGGCGAGCCAGTCTGTCAGGCAGCTGCTCGGCTGGCGGCCTGTGTGGGAAGGGGCAGAGCCGACCTAGAGGCAAGTTGGGCCTCTTGCTCTCCCTGCTGCCCTGAGGCTGCTGGGCCAAAGAGGTCTTGGGCATCCAGCCCCTTGCAGGTCCCTTCCCTCTGACGAGGCCCTCTGAGCTCCAGCACCTTGCAGTGTGGAGACAGCCCCTGCCAGCAACCTCCTCTCCAAGGAGGCCTCAACCGAGGCCTAGGCCCAGGGGAAAGGCACCAGCGGGGATGAGCCTGGGGAGGCGCCCGGGCATGTCTGGACCCAGTCCCCGCAGCCTGCCCCTTGGTGGGGCAGTACCCCCGGAGGCCAGGAAGGTCTGGGCAAGGCTGGTCAGTGGCAGGGGCCCTGCTGGGTCCTACCCCTGGCCTGTGGGGCCTCTGAGCACAACCGGCCCTCTCCCACTGGAAGACCTCCCCGGCTGCCTCCAAAGGACGGTTTGCAAGCACTCCCGCCCACTGTTCCCACTAGGCGCGCACAATGCTCCCAAGCCCGGGAGAAAAGTGCTTCGGGGTGGTGCTCTCTCCGGGCCCTTGCCCCTGAGCCTGGGGGCCAGGCATGTGGTCCACACTCCCAGGCCAAGGCAGAACCACATGCACACGTCTGTTCCTGCCCCTTGCACCGGCAGAGAGCTCGGGGGAGACAGAGTCTGTCAGGCAGCTGCTGGGCCGGCCGCTTGTGTGGGAAGGGGCAGAGCCGACCTAGGGGCAAGTTGGGCCTCTTGCTCTCCCTGCTGCCCTGAGGCTGCTGGGCCAAAGAGGTCTTGGGAATCCAGCCCCTTGCTGGTCCCTTCCCTCTGACGAGGCCCTCCGAGCTCCAGCACCTTGCAGTGTGGAGACAGCCCATGCCAGCAACCTCCTCTCCAAGGAGGCCTAAACCGAGGCCTAGGCCCAGGGGAAGGGCACAAGCGGGGATGAGCCTGGGGAGGTGCCCAAGCATGTCTGGACCCAGACCCCGCAGACAGCCCCTTGGTGGGGCAGTACCCCCGGAGGCCACGAAGGTCTAGGCAAGGCTGGCCAGGGGCAGGGCCCTGCTGGGTCCTGCCCCTGGCCTGTGGGGCCTCTGAGCACAACCGGCCCTCTCCCACTGGAAGACCTCCCCGGCTGCCTCCAAAGGCCAGTTTGCCAACACTCCTGCCCGCTGCTCCCGCCAGGCACGCACAATGCTCTCAAGCCCGGGAGAAAAGCGCTTCGGGGTGGTGCTCTCACCGGACCCTTGCCCCTGAGCCTGGGGGCAATGCAGGGGGAACACACTCCCAGGCCAAGGCAGAACCACATGCACACGTCTGTTCCTGCCCCCTGCACCGGCAGAGAGCTCAGGGGAGGAAGAGTCTGTCAGGCAGCTGCTGGGCTGGCCGCCTGTGTGGGAAGGGGCAGAGCCGACCTAGGGGCAAGTTGGGCCTCTTGCTCTCCCTGCTGCCCTGAGGCTGCGGGCCAAAGAGGTCTTGGGCATCCAGCCCCTTGCTGGTCCCTTCCCTCTGACGAGGCCCTCTGAGCTCCAGCACCTTGCAGTGTGGAGACAGCCCCTGCCAGCAACCTCCTCTCCAAGGAGGCCTCAACCGAGGCCTAGGCCCAGGGGAAAGGCACCAGCGGGGATGAGCCTGGGGAGGCGCCCGGGCATGTCTGGACCCAGTCCCCGCAGCCTGCCCCTTGGTGGGGCTGTAACCGCGGAGGCAGGAAGGTCTGGGCAAGGCTGGCCAGGGGCAGGGGCCCTGCTGGGTCCTGCCCCTGGCCTGTGGGGCCTCTGAGCACAACCGGCCCTCTCCCACTGGAAGACCTCCCCGGCTGCCTCCAAAGGCCGGTTTGCAAGCACTCCCGCCCACTGTTCCCACCAAGCGCGCACAATGCTCCCAAGCCCGGGAGAAAAGCGCTTTGGGGTGGTGCTCTCTCCGGGCCCTTGCCCATGAGCCTGGGGGACAGGCAGGGGGTCCACACTCCCAGGCCAAGGCAGAACCACATGCACACGTCTGTTCCTGCCCCGTGCACTGGCAGAGAGCTCGGGGGAGACAGAGTCTGTCAGGTAGCTGCTGGGCTGGCGGCCTGTGTGGGAAGGGGCAGAGACGACCTAGGGGCAAGTTGGGCCTCTTGCTCTCCCTGCTGCCCTGAGGCTGCTGGGCCAAAGAGGTCTTGGGCATCCAGACCCTTGCTTGTCCCTTCCCTCTGACGAGGCCCTCTGAGCTCCAGCACCTTGCTGTGTGGATACAGCCCCTGCCAGCAACCTCCTCTCCAAGGAGGCCTCAACCGAGGCCTAGGCCCAGGGGAAAGGCTCCAGCGGGAATGAGCCTGGGGAGGCGCCCGGGCATGTCTGGACCCAGTCCCCGCAGCCTGCCCCTTGGTGGGGCAGTACCCCCGGAGGCCAGGAAGGTCTGGGCAAGGCTGGCCAGGGGCAGGGGCCCTGCTGGGTCCTGCCCCTGGCCTGTAGGGCCTCTGAGCACAACCGGCCCTCTCCCGCTGGAAGACCTCCCCAGCTGCCTCCAAAAGCCAGTTTGCCAACACTCCTGCCCGCTGTTCCCGCCAGGCACGCACAATGCTCCCAAGCCCGGGAGAAATGCGCTTCGGGGTGGTGATCTCTCCGGGCCCTTGCCCCTGAGCTTGGGGGCCAGGCAGGGGGTCCACACTCGCAGGCCAAGGCAGAACCACATGCACACGTCTGTTCCTGCCCCCTGCACCAGCAGAGAGCTCGGGCGAGCCAGTCTGTCAGGCAGCTGCTCGGCTGGCGGCCTGTGTGGGAAGGGGCAGAGCCGACCTAGAGGCAAGTTGGGCCTCTTGCTCTCCCTGCTGCCCTGAGGCTGCTGGGCCAAAGAGGTCTTGGGCATCCAGCCCCTTGCAGGTCCCTTCCCTCTGACGAGGCCCTCTGAGCTCCAGCACCTTGCAGTGTGGAGACAGCCCCTGCCAGCAACCTCCTCTCCAAGGAGGCCTCAACCGAGGCCTAGGCCCAGGGGAAAGGCACCAGCGGGGATGAGCCTGGGGAGGCGCCCGGGCATGTCTGGACCCAGTCCCCGCAGCCTGCCCCTTGGTGGGGCAGTACCCCCGGAGGCCAGGAAGGTCTGGGCAAGGCTGGTCAGTGGCAGGGGCCCTGCTGGGTCCTACCCCTGGCCTGTGGGGCCTCTGAGCACAACCGGCCCTCTCCCACTGGAAGACCTCCCCGGCTGCCTCCAAAGGACGGTTTGCAAGCACTCCCGCCCACTGTTCCCACTAGGCGCGCACAATGCTCCCAAGCCCGGGAGAAAAGTGCTTCGGGGTGGTGCTCTCTCCGGGCCCTTGCCCCTGAGCCTGGGGGCCAGGCATGTGGTCCACACTCCCAGGCCAAGGCAGAACCACATGCACACGTCTGTTCCTGCCCCTTGCACCGGCAGAGAGCTCGGGGGAGACAGAGTCTGTCAGGCAGCTGCTGGGCCGGCCGCTTGTGTGGGAAGGGGCAGAGCCGACCTAGGGGCAAGTTGGGCCTCTTGCTCTCCCTGCTGCCCTGAGGCTGCTGGGCCAAAGAGGTCTTGGGAATCCAGCCCCTTGCTGGTCCCTTCCCTCTGACGAGGCCCTCCGAGCTCCAGCACCTTGCAGTGTGGAGACAGCCCCTGCCAGCAACCTCCTCTCCAAGGAGGCCTAAACCGAGGCCTAGGCCCAGGGGAAGGGCACAAGCGGGGATGAGCCTGGGGAGGTGCCCAAGCATGTCTGGACCCAGACCCCGCAGACAGCCCCTTGGTGGGGCAGTACCCCCGGAGGCCACGAAGGTCTAGGCAAGGCTGGCCAGGGGCAGGGCCCTGCTGGGTCCTGCCCCTGGCCTGTGGGGCCTCTGAGCACAACCGGCCCTCTCCCACTGGAAGACCTCCCCGGCTGCCTCCAAAGGCCAGTTTGCCAACACTCCTGCCCGCTGCTCCCGCCAGGCACGCACAATGCTCTCAAGCCCGGGAGAAAAGCGCTTCGGGGTGGTGCTCTCACCGGACCCTTGCCCCTGAGCCTGGGGGCAATGCAGGGGGAACACACTCCCAGGCCAAGGCAGAACCACATGCACACGTCTGTTCCTGCCCCCTGCACCGGCAGAGAGCTCAGGGGAGGAAGAGTCTGTCAGGCAGCTGCTGGGCTGGCCGCCTGTGTGGGAAGGGGCAGAGCCGACCTAGGGGCAAGTTGGGCCTCTTGCTCTCCCTGCTGCCCTGAGGCTGCGGGCCAAAGAGGTCTTGGGCATCCAGCCCCTTGCTGGTCCCTTCCCTCTGACGAGGCCCTCTGAGCTCCAGCACCTTGCAGTGTGGAGACAGCCCCTGCCAGCAACCTCCTCTCCAAGGAGGCCTCAACCGAGGCCTAGGCCCAGGGGAAAGGCACCAGCGGGGATGAGCCTGGGGAGGCGCCCGGGCATGTCTGGACCCAGTCCCCGCAGCCTGCCCCTTGGTGGGGCTGTAACCGCGGAGGCAGGAAGGTCTGGGCAAGGCTGGCCAGGGGCAGGGGCCCTGCTGGGTCCTGCCCCTGGCCTGTGGGGCCTCTGAGCACAACCGGCCCTCTCCCACTGGAAGACCTCCCCGGCTGCCTCCAAAGGCCGGTTTGCAAGCACTCCCGCCCACTGTTACCACCAAGCGCGCACAATGCTCCCAAGCCCGGGAGAAAAGCGCTTTGGGGTGGTGCTCTCTCCGGGCCCTTGCCCATGAGCCTGGGGGACAGGCAGGGGGTCCACACTCCCAGGCCAAGGCAGAACCACATGCACACGTCTGTTCCTGCCCCGTGCACTGGCAGAGAGCTCGGGGGAGACAGAGTCTGTCAGGTAGCTGCTGGGCTGGCGGCCTGTGTGGGAAGGGGCAGAGACGACCTAGGGGCAAGTTGGGCCTCTTGCTCTCCCTGCTGCCCTGAGGCTGCTGGGCCAAAGAGGTCTTGGGCATCCAGACCCTTGCTTGTCCCTTCCCTCTGACGAGGCCCTCTGAGCTCCAGCACCTTGCTGTGTGGATACAGCCCCTGCCAGCAACCTCCTCTCCAAGGAGGCCTCAACCGAGGCCTAGGCCCAGGGGAAAGGCTCCAGCGGGAATGAGCCTGGGGAGGCGCCCGGGCATGTCTGGACCCAGTCCCCGCAGCCTGCCCCTTGGTGGGGCAGTACCCCCGGAGGCCAGGAAGGTCTGGGCAAGGCTGGCCAGGGGCAGGGGCCCTGCTGGGTCCTGCCCCTGGCCTGTAGGGCCTCTGAGCACAACCGGCCCTCTCCCGCTGGAAGACCTCCCCAGCTGCCTCCAAAAGCCAGTTTGCCAACACTCCTGCCCGCTGTTCCCGCCAGGCACGCACAATGCTCCCAAGCCCGGGAGAAATGCGCTTCGGGGTGGTGATCTCTCCGGGCCCTTGCCCCTGAGCTTGGGGGCCAGGCAGGGGGTCCACACTCGCAGGCCAAGGCAGAACCACATGCACACGTCTGTTCCTGCCCCCTGCACCAGCAGAGAGCTCGGGCGAGCCAGTCTGTCAGGCAGCTGCTCGGCTGGCGGCCTGTGTGGGAAGGGGCAGAGCCGACCTAGAGGCAAGTTGGGCCTCTTGCTCTCCCTGCTGCCCTGAGGCTGCTGGGCCAAAGAGGTCTTGGGCATCCAGCCCCTTGCAGGTCCCTTCCCTCTGACGAGGCCCTCTGAGCTCCAGCACCTTGCAGTGTGGAGACAGCCCCTGCCAGCAACCTCCTCTCCAAGGAGGCCTCAACCGAGGCCTAGGCCCAGGGGAAAGGCACCAGCGGGGATGAGCCTGGGGAGGCGCCCGGGCATGTCTGGACCCAGTCCCCGCAGCCTGCCCCTTGGTGGGGCAGTACCCCCGGAGGCCAGGAAGGTCTGGGCAAGGCTGGTCAGTGGCAGGGGCCCTGCTGGGTCCTACCCCTGGCCTGTGGGGCCTCTGAGCACAACCGGCCCTCTCCCACTGGAAGACCTCCCCGGCTGCCTCCAAAGGACGGTTTGCAAGCACTCCCGCCCACTGTTCCCACTAGGCGCGCACAATGCTCCCAAGCCCGGGAGAAAAGTGCTTCGGGGTGGTGCTCTCTCCGGGCCCTTGCCCCTGAGCCTGGGGGCCAGGCATGTGGTCCACACTCCCAGGCCAAGGCAGAACCACATGCACACGTCTGTTCCTGCCCCTTGCAACGGCAGAGAGCTCGGGGGAGACAGAGTCTGTCAGGCAGCTGCTGGGCCGGCCGCTTGTGTGGGAAGGGGCAGAGCCGACCTAGGGGCAAGTTGGGCCTCTTGCTCTCCCTGCTGCCCTGAGGCTGCTGGGCCAAAGAGGTCTTGGGCATCCAGCCCCTTGCTGGTCCCTTCCCTCTGACGAGGACCTCTGAGCTCCAGCACCTTGCAGTGTGGAGACAGCCCCTGCCAGCAACCTCCTCTCCAAGGAGGCCTCAACCGAGGCCTAGGCCCAGGGGAAAGGCACCATCGGGCATGAGCCTGGGGAGGCGCCCGGGCATGTCTGGACCCAGTCCCCGCAGCCTGCCCCTTGGTGGGGCAGTACCCCCGGAGGCCAGGAAGGTCTGGGCAAGGCTGGCCAGGGGCAGGGGCCCTGCTGAGTTCTTCCCCTGGCCTGAGGGGCCTCTGAGCACAAGCGGCCCTCTCCCGCTGGAAACCTCCCCGGCTGCCTCCAAAGGCCGGTTTGCCAACACTCCCGCCCGCTGTTCCCGCCAGGCATGCACAATGCTCCCAAGCCCGGGAGAAAAGCGCTTCGGGGTGTTGCTCTCTCCGGGCCCTTGCCCCTGAGCCTGGGGTCCAGGCAGTGGGTCCACACACCCAGGCCAAGGCAGAACCACATGCCCACGTCTGTTCCTGCCCCCTGCACCGGCAGAGAGCTCGGGGGAGCCAGAGTCTGTCAGGCAGCTGCTGGGCTGGCCGCCTGTGTGGGAAGGGGCAGAGCCGCCCTAGGGGCAATTTGGGCCTCTTGCTCTCCCTGCTGCCCTGAGGCTGCTGGGCCAAAGAGGTCTTGGGCATCCAGCCCCTTGCTGGTCCCTTCCCTCTGACGAGGCCCTCTGAGCTCCAGCACCTTGCAGTGTGGAGACAGCCCCTGCCAGCAACCTCCTCTCCAAGGAGGCCTCAACCGAGGCCTAGGCCCAGGGGAAAGGCACCAGCGGGGATGAGCCTGGGGAGGCGCCTGGGCATGTCTGCACCCAGTCCCCGCAGCCTGCCCCTTGGTGGGACAGTACCCCCGGAGGCCAGGAAGGTCTGGGCAAGGCTGGCCAGGGGCAGGGGCCCTGCTGGGTCCTGCCCCTGGCCTGTGGGGCCTCTGAGCACGACCGGCCCTCTCCCGCTGGAAGACCTCCCCGGCTGCCTCCAAAGGCCGGTTTGCCAACACTCCCGCCCGCTGTTCCCGACAGGCACGCACAATGCTCCCAAGCCCGGGAGAAAAGCACTTCGGGGTGGTGCTCTCTCCGGGCCCTTGGAAGAACTCCCCGGCTGCCTCCAATGGCCGGTTTTAAAGCCCTCATGCCCGCTGTTCATACCAGCCACGCACAATGCTCCCAAGCCCGGGAGAAAAGCGCTTCATGGTGGTACTCTCTCCGGGCCCTTGGAAGAACTCCCCGGCTGCCTCCAATGGCCGGTTTGCAAGCCCTCATGCCCGCTGTTCACACCAGCCGCGCACAATGCTCCCAAGCCCGGGAAAAAGCATTTTTGGGTGGTGCTCACTCCGGGCCCTTGGAAGACCTCCCCGCCTGCCTCCAAGGCCGGTTTGCAAGCACTTCTGCCTGCTGTTCCCGCCACCCACGCACAATGCTCCCAAGCCCGGGAGAAAAGCGTTTCGGGGTGGTGTTCTCTCCGGGCCCAAGAAAGACCTCCCGGGCTGCCCCCAAAGGCCGGTTTGCAAGCACTCCCACTCGTTGTTCCCGCCATCCGTGCAAATGCTCCAAGCCCGGGAGAAAAGCGCTTCGGGGTGGTGCTCTCTCCTGGCCCTTGGAAGACCTCTCCGGCTGCCTCCAAAGGCTGGTTTTCAAGAACTCCCTCCCGCTGTCCCGCCAGCCACACACAATGCTCCCAATCACGGGAGAAAAGCGCTTCGGGGTGGTGCTCTCTCCGGGCCCTTGGAAGACCTCCCCGGCTCCCTCCAAAGGCCAGTTTGCAAGCACTCATGCCCGCTGTTCCCACCAGCCGCGCACAATGCTCCCAAGCCCGGGAGAAAAGCATTTTGTGGTGGTGCTCACACCGGGCCCTGGAAGACTTCCCCGGTAGCCTCCAAAGGCCGGTTTTCAAGCACTCCTGCCTGCTGTTCCCGCCACCGACGCACAATGCTCCCAACCCCGGGAGAAAAGCGCTTCGGGGTGGTGCTCTCTACAGGCCCTTGGAAGACCTCCCCGGCTGCCTCCAAAGGCCGGTTTGCCAACACTCCCGCCCGCTGTTCCCGCCAGGCACGCACAATGCTCCCAAGCCCGGGAGAAAAGCGCTTCGGGGTGGTGCTCTCTCCGGGCCCCTGACCCTGAGCCTGGGGGCCAGGCAGAGGGAACACAGTCCCAGGCCAAGGCAGAACCACATGTCCACGTCTGCTCCTGCCCCCTGCACCGGCAGAGAGCTTGGCAGAACCAGAGTCTGTCAGTCAGCTGCTGGGCTGGCGGCCTGTGTCGGAAGGGGCCGAGCCGACCTAGGGGCAAGTTGGGCCTCTTGTTCTCCCTGCTGCCCTGAGGCTGCTGGGCCAAGGAGGTCTTGGGCATCCAGCCCCTTGCTGGTCCCTTCCCTCTGACGAGGCCCTCTGAGCTTCAGCACCTCGCAGTGTGGAGACAGACCCTGCCAGCAACCTCCTCTCCAAGGAGGCCTCAACCGAGGCCTAGGCCCAGGGGAAAGGCACCAGCGGGGATGAGCCAGGGGAGGCGCCCGGAAATGTCTGGACCCAGTCCCCGCAGCCTGCCCCTTGGTGGGGCAGTACCCCCGGAGGCCAGGAAGGTCTGGGCAAGGCTGGCCAGGGGCAGGGGCCCTGCTGGGTCCTGCCCCTGGCCTGTGGGGCCTCTGAGCACGACCGGCCCTCTCCCGCTGGAAGACTTCCCCGACTGTCTCCAAAGGCCGGTTTGCCAACACTCGCGCCCGCTGTTCCCGCCAGGCACGCACAATGATCCCAAGCCCGGGACACAAGCGCTTCGGGGTGGTGCTCTCTCCGGACCCTTGCCCCTGAGCCTTGGGGCCAGGCAGGGGATCCACACTCCCAGGCCAAGGCAGAACCTCATGCACACGTCTGTTTCTGCCCCCTGCACTGGCAGAGAGCTGGGGGCAGCCAGAGTCTGTCAGGCAGCTTTTGGGCTGGCGCCTGTGTGGGAAGGGGCAGAGCCGACCTAGGGGCAAGTTGGGCCTCTTCCTCTCCCTGCTGCCCTGAGGCTGCTGGGCCAAAGAGGTCTTGGGCATCCAGCCCCTTGCTGGTCCCTTCCCTCTGACGAGGCCCTCTGAGCTCCAGCACCTTGCAGTGTGGAGACAGCCCATGCCAGCAATCTCCTCTCCAAGGAGGCCTCAACCGAGGCCTAGGCCCAGGGGAAAGGCACCAGCGGGGATGAGCCTGGGGAGGCGCCCGGGCATGTGTGGACCCAGTCCCCGCAGCCTGCCCCTTGGTGGGGCAGTACCCCCAGAGGCCAGGAAGGTCTGGGCAAGGCTGGTCAGGGGCAGGGGCCCTGCTGGGTCCTGCCCCTTGCCTGTGGGGCCTCTGAGCACAACCGGCCCTCTCCCGCTGGAAGACCTCCCCGGCTGCCTCCAAAGGCTGGTTTGCAAGCACTCCCGCCCGCTGATCCCGCCAGGCACACACAATGCTCCCAAGCCCGGGAGAAAAGCGCTTCTGGGTGGTGCTCTATCCGTGCCCTTTCCCCTGAGCCTGGGGTCCAGGAAAGTGTTCCACACTCCCAGGCCAAGTCAGAACCACATGCACACGTCTGTTCCTGCCCCCTGCACCTGCAGAGAGCTCGGTGGAGCCAGAGACTGCCAGGCAGCTGCTGGGCTGGCGGCCTGTGTGGGAAGGGGCAGAGCCGACCTAGGGGCAAGTTGGGCCTCTTGCTCTCCCTGCTGCCCTGAGGCTGCTGGGCCAAAGAGGTCTTGGGCATCCAGCCCCTTGCAGGTCCCTTCCCTCTGACGAGGCCCTCTGAGCTCCAGCACCTTGCAATGTGGAGACAGCCCCTGCCAGCAATCTCCTCTCCAAGGAGGCCTAAACCGAGGCCTAGGCCCAGGGAAAGGCACCAGCTGGGATGAGCCAGGGGAGGCACCCGGGCATGTCTGGACTCAGTCCCCGCAGCCGGACCCTTGGTGGGGCAGTACCCCCGGAGGCCAGGAAATTCTGGGCAAGGCTGGCCAGGGGCAGGGGCCCTGCTGGGTCCTGCCCCTGGCCTGTGGGGCCTCTGAGCACAACCGGCCCTCTCCCGCTGTAAGACCTCCCCGGCTGCCACCAAAGGCCGGATTGCAAACACTCCCGCCCGCTGTTCCCGCCAGGCATGCACAATGCTCCCAAGCCCGGGAGAAAAGCGCTTCGGGGTGGTTCTCTCTTCGGGCCCTTGCCCCTGAGCCTGGGGGACAGGCAGGGGGTCCACACTCCCAGGCCAAGGCAGAACCACATGCACACGTCTGTTCCTGCCCCCTGCACCGGCAGAGAGCTCGGGGGAGCCAGAGTCTGTCAGGCAGCTGCTGGGCTGGCCGCCTGTGTGGGAAGGGGCAGAGCCGACCTAGGGGCAAGTTGGGCCTCTTCCTCTCCCTGCTGCCCTGAGGCTGCTGGGCCAAAGAGGTCTTGGGCATCCAGACCCTTGCTTGTCCCTTCCCTCTGACGAGGCCCTCTGAGCTCCAGCAACTTGCAGTGTGGAGACAGCCCCTGCCAGCAACCTCGTCTCCAAGGAGGCCTCAACCGAGGCCTAGGCCCAGGGGAAAGGCACCAGCGGGGATGAGCCTGGGGAGGCGCCCGGGCTTGTCTGGACCCAGTCCCCGCAGCCTGCCCCTTGGTGGGGCAGTACCCCCCGAGGCCAGGAAGGTCTCGGAAAGGCTGGCCAGGGGCAGGGGCCCTGCTGGGTCCTGCCCCTGGCCTGTAGGGCCTCTGAGCACAACCGGCCCTCTCCCGCTGGAAGACCTCCCTGGCTGCCTCCAAAGGCCGGTTTGCCAACACTCCCGCCCGCTGTTCCCGCCAGGCACGCACAGTGCTCCGAAGCCCGGGAGACAAGCGCTTCGTGGTGGTGCTCTCACCGGGCCCATGCCCCTGAGCCTGGGGGCAATGCAGGGGGAACACACTCAAAGGCCAAGGCAGAACCACATGCACACGTCTGTTCCTGCCCCCTGCACCAGCAGAGAGCTCGGGGGAGCCAGAGTCTGTCAGGCAGCTGCTGGGCTGGCGGCCTGTGTGGGAAGGGGCAGAGCCGACCTAGGGGCAAGTTGGGCCTCTTGCTCTCCCTGCTGCCCTGAGGCTGCTGGGCCAAAGAGGTCTTGGGCATCCAGCCCCTTGCTGGTCCCTTCCCTCTGACGAGGCCCTCTGAGCTCCAGCACCTTGCAGTGTGGAGACAGCCCCTGCCAGCAATCTACTCTCCAAGGAGGCCTCAACAGAGGCCTAGGCCCAGGGGAAAGGCACCAGCGGGGATAAGCCAGGGGATGCGCCCGGGCATGTCTGGACCCTGTCCCCGCAGACTGCCCCTTGGTGGGGCAGTACCCCCGGAGGCCAGGAAGGTCTGGGCAAGGCTGGCCAGGGGCAGGGGCCCTGCTGGGTCCTGCCCCTGGCCTGTGGGGCCTCTGAGCACAACCGGCCCTCTCCCACTGGAAGACCTCCCAGGCTGCCTCCAAAGGCCGGTTTGCAAGCACTCCCGCCCACTGTTCCCGCCAGGCGCGCACAATGCTCCCAAGCCCGGGAGAAAAGCGTTTCGGGGTGGTGCTCTCTCCGGGCCGTTGCCCCTGAGCCTGGGGGCCAGGCAGGGGTCCACACTCCCAGGCCAAGGCAGAACCACATGCACACGTCTGTTCCTGCCCCCTGTACTGGCAGAGAGCTCGGGGGAACCAGAGTCTGCCAGGCAGCTGCTGGGCTGGCCGCCTGTGTGGGGAGGGGCAGAGCCGACCTAGGGGCAAGTTGGGCCTCTTGCTCTCCCTGCTGCCCTGAGGCTGCTGGGCCAAAGAGGTCTTGGGCATGCAGCCCCTTGCTGGTCCCTTCCCTCTGACGAGGCCCTCTGAGCTCCCGCTCCTTTCAGTGTGGAGAAAGACCCTGCCAGCAACCTCCTCTCCAAGGAGGCCTCAACTGAGGCCTAGGCCCAGGGGAAAGGCACCAGCGGGGGTGAGACTGGGGAGGCGCCCGGGCATGTCTGGACCCAGTCCCCGCAGCCTGCCCCTTCGTGGGGCAGTACCCCCGGAGGCCAGAAAGGTCTGGGCAAGGCGGGTCAGGGGTAGGGGCCCTTCTGGGTCCTGCCCCTGGCCTGTGGGGCCTCTGAGCACAACCGGCCCTCTCCCACTGGAAGACCTCCCCGGCTGCCTCCAAAGGCCGATTTGCCAACACTCCCGCCCGCTGTTCCCACCAGGCACGCACAATGCTCCCAAGCCCGGGAGAAAAGTGCTTCGGGGTGGTGCTCTCACCGGGCCCTTGCCCCTGAGCCTGGGGGCCAGGCAGGGGGTCCACACTCCCAGGCCAAGGCAGAACCACATGCACACGTCTGTTCCTGCCCCTGCACCGGCAGAGAACTCGGGGGAGCCAGAGTCTGTCAGGCAGCTGCTGGGCTGGCCGTCTGTTTGGGAAGGGGCAGAGCCGACCTAGGGGCAAGTTGGGCCTCTTGCTCTCCCTGCTGCCCTGAGGCTGCTGGACCAAAGAGGTCTTGGGCATCCAGCCCCTTGCTGGTCCCTTCCCTCTGACGAGGCCCTCTGAGCTCCAGCACCTTGCAGTGTGGAGACAGCCCCTGCCAGCAACCTCCTCTCCAAGGAGGCCTCAACCGAGGCCTAGGCCCAGGGGAAAGGCACCAGCGGGGATGAGCCTGGGGAGGCGCCCGGGCATGTCTGGACCCAGTCCCCGCAGCCTGCCCCTTGGTGGGGCAGTACCCCCGGAGGCCAGGAAGGTCTGGGCAAGGCTGGCCAGGGGCAGGGGCCCTGCTGGGTCCTGCCCCTGGCCTGTGGGGCCTCTGAGCACCACTGGCCCTCTCCCGCTGGAAGACCTCCCCGGCTGCCTCCAAAGGCCAGTTTGCAAGCACTCCCGCCCGCTGTTCACGCCAGGCACGCACAATGCTCCCAATCCCGGGAGAAAAGTGCTTCGGGGTGGTGCTCTCTCCGAGCCCTTGCCCCTGAGCCTGGGGGCCAGGCAGGGTGTCCACACTCCCACGCCAAGTCAGAACCACATGCACACGTCTGTTTTTGCCCACTGTACCCGCAGAGAGCTCGGGAATGCCAGAGTCTTTCAGGCAGCTCCTCGGCAAACCCATCAGCACCGCCTGTGTGTGATCTGGCAGAGCTGACGTGGGGCACAGTAGACCTCTTTCTCTCCCTGCTGCCCTGTGGCTGCTGTGCCAAAGAGGTGGTGGGCATTCACCCCCTTGCTCTCCCCTTCCCTCTGGCAAAGCCTTTTGCCCTCTATTTCTTTGATGCTTTAGTTCATGATGGATAACAAAAAAGAAAATTTGTATCTGAATTTTCCCCTCATGACCTTGCATTCAGGATCCAGGCTTTCAAGTTCACTACTGTGACCCAGGTTCAATCCCTCGTCAGGGAACTATGATCCCTCAGGCTGCACAGTGTGGACAAGAAAAAAAGTGTATCAGATAATAAATACAGTATAATCACTACTGGTGTTGCTTACTTGCTTCAGTCCTGTCCAACTCTTTTCAACCCTATGGACTGTAGATTGCCTGGCTCTTGTGTATGCAGGATCGTCTAGGCAAGGATACTGGAGTGGGCCGCTGTGAAGAAAATCAGTCACGTGTAGGGATATCTGTAAGAAATTTCTTGGATGTATAAGAGAAGGTCAAATGAATGAGATATAAATTAGAAAAAAAACATAGATCAATAAATAATAGCATCAGAGAAAAGGAACTCTAACTTAAGAATTATAGATATTCTTGGAACAAGAGCAGTAATCAACATTATAATCTGAGAATAATTTACAGACCTTGAGTATCCAGTCAAAAAGGGCAACCATTTTAGTCAAAATAGATGAAAATAAACAGACAGCTATTAACAGGTACACCCTGATTGCAGTTTTTACTTCAAGTGTTAACAAAGCAAATCCCTATATGTTTCCATGCAGAAAAATAAAATACATGTTAAAAAGTATAAAACTCAGACTTCTCTTCTGCGAATTTCAATGTCAAATGTTAGTGATACATGTCTACAGTTTTGAGGGGAAAGGATCATGAAAAAAATAATGTATCTGGTATTGTAATATTACCTTTCCTCTGTGAAGTACAAAGGTCAGTAATGTGGGAGAAATTTACCCTTCTTGAAGAAACAACCAATCAAATAATACTTAGCCAACCAAGTTAAAAATACATGCATGAAAAAGTCATATGATGAAAAGACTGGTATTTGTCATCCATTTCTAGATATGTATCTTAAATTTGAACAATAATGAAAGCATGAAGGTGTTTAGCAAAAAGTTATGTCAAATAAGGAGACTCAGCAAACCCTCTTCTGAATATTTACCCAAGAGAAATGAAAAGTTGTGTTTCCACAAAACCCATTTGTGAATGTTTATGGCATTTGTGTCTATAATTGCTAAAAGCTGGAAACAACCCATACATCTACCTCATGAATAGGTAAATAAACTGTGTGATACATACAGTGGAATACTGTTCAGCAATTAAGAATGAACTACGGGTACACACATTAACATGAATGGATTTCACATGTATTATTTTAAGTGACAGGAGTCAGTCTGAAAAGACTATGAACTATATGGTTCCATTTACAGGACAAGGCAATATTAATGGGCGCAGAAAACAAGTCAGTAGTTGCCAAGGTCTGAGGGTGGAGACAATTTGGCTACAAGGGGCATCCTGAGGGCATTTATGGGATGATGGATCTGTTTCACATGGTAATTGTGGTAGTGCTTACACAACTGTATGGGTTTGTTAAATATCATCCCCCCCACCAAATTTTACTGTATGTAAATTTTAAAAGTAGAGAAAATGAAGAGATAGCACAGGTGCCCACAAAAGATAATGTCTGTGTATGTGTGTGTGTATTAGTTGCTCAGTCGTGCTGACTCTTTGCAATTCCATGGACTGTAGCCTGCCAGGCTCCTCTGTCCATGGGATTCTCCAGGCAAGAATACTGGAGTGCATTGCCATTTCCTCCTCCAGGGGATCTTCCCCACCCAGGGATCAAACCTGGGTGTCCTGCATTGCAGGCAGATTCTTTACCATCTGAGCCACCAGGGAAGCCTAGTGTCTGTACAACAATGTGAAAATACTTGCAGTCTTGTATAGTATACTTAAAATTGGTTAGGATGGTAAAGTTTATGTGATATGTATTTTACCACAGTTTCAGAAAATTCAAAACTGTAAGACAGATATTATATATTTATAATGGATTATTGTGAAGTCATTAAGCAATTTTTCCCAAGAAATTATTAATAAAATGGGAATGTGGTTATAATTTTAGATTAAACTGAATACAAAGTTGAATGGGCTATAAATAAATATGTAAATAAATCATGGCAGAAACACTCGAAGAGGAAATGGTAAAATATTAAAGGTAAAAGTCTTGATGATGGGATTTTTCAATGATAGATTTTCCTCCTTTCTACTTCTTGGCACATTATTACTTTTCACTTATTCTTTTTGTCAGTTCAGTTCAGTCTTTCAGTCGTGTCCAACTCTTTGCCACCCCATGGATTGCAGCACACCAGGCTTTCCTGTCCATCAGCAACTCCCAGAGCTTACTCAAACTCATGTCCATCGAGTCAGTGACGCCATCCTCTGTTGTCCCCTTCTCCTTCCACCTTCAATCTTTCCCAGCATCAGGGTCTTTTCCAATGAGCCAGTTCCTCGCATCAGGTGGCCAAAGTATTGGAGTTTCAGCTTCAGCATCCATCCTTCCAATGAATATTTAGGACTGGTTTCCTTTAGGATGGACTGGTTGGATTTCCTTGCAGTCCAAGGGACTCTCAAGAGTCTTCTCCAGCACCACAGCTCAAAAGCATCAATTCTTCAGCACTCTGCCTTCTTTATGGTCCAACTCACACATTGTACATGACTACTGGAAAAACTATGGCTTTAACTAGATGGACCTTTGTTGGAAAAGTGATGTCTCTGCTTTTTAATATGCTGTCTAGGTTGGTCATAGCTTTTCTTCCAAGTAGCAAACATCTTTTAATGTCATGGCCACAGTCACAATCTGCAGTGATTTTGGAGCCCCCTAAATTAAAGTCTGTCACTGTTTCCATTGTTTCCCCATCTATTTGCCATGAAGTGATGGGACTGGATGCCAGTTTTCTGAATAAGTTTTCTGAATAAGTTTTAAGCCAACTTTTTCACTTTCCTCTTTCAGTTTCATCAAGAGGCTCTTCAGTTGTTCTTCACTTTCTGCCATAAGGGTGGTGTCATCTGCATATCTGAGGGTATTGATATTTCTCCCAAATATCTTGATTGCAACTTGTGCTTCACCCAGCCTGGCATTTCTCATGATGTACTCTGCATATAAGTTCCTTCCTAGATGCTTTCTGTTAATTAAACATAGCTGATTTTGTAAAGCTTGATTGGTTTGGGGCGTTTAAGATGTTCAAGAGTCAGACAGCTAGCACTTGAAGTTTCTGGAGCATACTTAGGATGGTAAGTGAACCTGATGCAGGAGAAGTTATTTTTACCCTGCTCTCTTATATCCTCTGGTTGGGATTTCAAAGAATCAGATACCGAGAAAATTGGCCATGGTTGAGAAAAGTGGAGGTGAGATAATGTTATTACTGATAATCTTCTTTATGGCTAGATGGAAGACAAAGCCAAGAGAAAAATGTCATCCAATTTTAATCCTCTTTAATTTCATTCTTTCTTCCATAGGTGTGACCTTGGTTAAGGGTTAATCTTGCTAAAACAAAGAAAAATGTGGACACAATATGAGATTTTAGATTGATTCACAAGAAAGTAATACAACTAATTCCAGGGGAAAGTTTATTAATTATATTTTATTTATTCCCTACCTACATTCAAAACGAATTTGAGGTACGTTATGAAGGCCCAAAGCATAAACACTGTAAAATACAAAAATCCAGTAGGAAAAGGGGATAAATAAAAGAAATTATATTTAAAATTTCTGGCTGGTAATCTGTTAATAACTATTTGCAGAAAAATAAAGTTTGAGTTCTACCTTACCCCATAAATCAAAATAAAGTCCAAATGGAATAAAGAGTTACTCTTAATCTAAACTATAAAAAAAAAAACTAGAAAAATATATTTAAGTATTTATCTGTTTTCAGGTCAGGGTGGGAAAAGCATATCTCATTAGTAAAGAAAGCTTAAAAGAAACTGACTACATAAAAATGTAATACTTCTTGACTTCACAAAGCACCAAAAACAAGAATTAAATGGGGAAAATATTTCCAGTACAGATGACAAAGAATTGATAACTTCACTATGAAATGTATGAAATGTAATAGCTTTACCTGTTAAAATGATAAAAGCACAAACATTCCACTGAACAAATGAAGGGCAGAAAACAAGAAAATTTTGAAGACTTAATGCAAAAAAAACACAAATTACATGAAAAGATATTAAACCTAAGAAAGACATTCAAATTAAAGCGTTGACATTAAAAAAAAACCTGAAACTCTATGTAACACTTATGATGAGAAAACATTTTAGAAAAGTATATCCAAACTGAGAAGAGGTACCTAGAAAAGGTAACTTAGGTTGCCTGATGATAATAATATCAAGACCTTCCTGGAGGGCAATGAGGCAATATATTGAAAAATCTCATGACATATACCCTTTTTCTCAGAAATTTTATTTCCAGAAAATTGTCCTTGAGAAATAAAACATTTGTTCAAAGATTTATGTATAAGAATCTTTGTTATTTATTCTTTTTTTTAAAATAGAAACTATTGCCAGAGTTTTTACAGTGAACATTTATTTCTTTTACAATATTAAAAAAACATTACCTTTCTGTATCTGTTTCCTTTCATTAGGGAGTGTATTCATTCCCATTAACTGGGAAGTCTGTGCTCAGTTTTATTTTTGTGCTCAGTTTTGAAGAGTAAAGCGATGTTTGTGTCATTCCGTATCTTGTTTTGGAACTGTCTGATGAGATTGGTTAGTAATTAAAGAAGATCTTTGAGTTATCAAGTCTTGTACAAACAGTTGTTAGTATTAGTATGAGAGCTCCTTGGGTGTGTTTATTTGCTTTTGTTGAAGACAGGATTTGAAAAAGCTATGTTGTCTCTTTATTTTCTAGAGCCAGTGCCAGGCAGGCACTGGGTACCAGTAAAGAAAGAGTGATGGCTGGAGGCCTGAGAGCCAGAGACGAAAAGCGATGAACTAGACGACAAAGACAGTGAAACAAACAAGTTCCCCCATTAGTGCAGCAGTTTGGGGCCAGTTAAAATAATGGCTAATAATCATTTACATTGAAATGGCTCCTGAGAGCATGGATGATGATTTAATATTTCCGATGAAGACCGTAGGTCACCTGGAAAACTAAAAAAACATCCCATTTCCCCTTGTTTCAAAAAGGAGGAGGTTGTGTAATGTGTTTGAACATTAATACTCAATATGGGTGAAATAGAGCAGAATTTGGCATTTATGTAGGGTAAGCTTTAATTATCTGGAAAAAACTACCTGAGTGGAAAAATAATCAGAATAAGTGAGGTAATGCGCTCCGTGATCAGAGAGGTACCAGTAGAATTCCACACTGAAGATTCTGTTTCGAAGTTAAAAAAACAAATCGAAGGAATGTAGTGACTTTTGGGTAATTTGTTTTTTTAAGTTTCTAACCTGTCATTTCTACAGAGCAGCCAGTCTTGGCTTATACTGATGATCTTCCATCTGTCAACAGCGATAGAAACGTCTGAGCTGATAGGAGTGTTTCTGCGGATTGAGTGCGCCACCGAGTGGCCAATGTGGAAATTGCAGAGACACGCTGCGTAGACAGTGCAAAGGAGGGCTTTTCACCCAACAGTGCAAGAGCTGCTGCTGCTGCTAAGTCTCTTCAGCCGTGTCCGACTCTGTGCAACAGTTAAGTCGCTCAGTCGTGTCCGACTCTTGGCGACCCCGTGCACTGTAGCCCACCAGGCTCCTCCGTCCATGGGATTCTCTAGGCAAGAATACTGGAGTGGGTTGCCATTTCCTTCTCCATGGAGTGACTTTTGGAGAGAAGCAGGTGGGGTCTGCTCTCATGGGACTCAGGGAAACTTGCTCAGCCTTGCACTGGCCCAGCTCACCTTGAGATGTGCCTGTGAGTCTTTTTATGTGCCTCAGGACTGCCCTCTGGATGTGGAAGACTTCCGAGCCCAGCAGTGTTCGGCCTACAATGATGTTCAGTAGCAGGGATGTTATTATGAATGGCTTCCACGGTACAACGACCCTGCCACCCACTGCACGCTCAGGTGTCAGGCACAGGGACAAAACTTTGTCCTGGATGGGACTCAGTGCACCGCTGACCCCTTGGGCATGTGTATCAATGACATCTGCCAGGTAAGCCACACCTGCTTCCCGGAACCCTGGCTCCAGCTGGTGCCATGACCATGGTCAGTAAAAATAACCTTTCTCTTCTGTACTTCTGTTCATGCAGACGAAATATTGTCTTTGAGAACTTTAATGTAAAATGTATTTTAAGGAGTATTGTTTACTGGAAGATGATGTTTTACTTATTTAAAATACCATGATCAGAGACGTAACAGAAATCCATACTGAAGATTCTGTTTCGAAGTTAAAAAAGGGAAAGGAATGAAGTGACTTCTGGAGAGAAGCAAGTAGGGGTCTGCTCTCATGGGACTTGGGGGAACGTGTTCAGCCTTGTGATGGCCCAGCTCACTGCGCAGCATGCCTCTGGCCCTTTTTCTCTGCCTCAGGACTACCCTCTGGATTCAGAGGATTTCCGAGCCCATCAGTGTTCAGCCTACAATGATGTCCATATTTTGGACATCATTTTGCCCATATAAAGTCAAAAGATTGTAATGTATGACTTGTGGATTTTTCTAGATCAGTGGTTCTCCAGCTTGAAAGTACATCAGAATCACGTGAAGGACTTGTTAAAAGAAGTGTTCTGGGCCCTAATTCTAGAGCTTCTGACCCAAAAGTTCTGGGAGAGGGTCTCAAAATTTGCTTTCTAACAAGTTCTAAGGATATGCTTCTGATGCCGGTCCAGGGACCCCACCTTGAGAACCACTGGTTTATTGGTGATAGGTTCTCTGAATTCTCTTGTTAAACTCATTGTTTGAGGCCTGTGGGAGCAATGACTTATTTACTAAATAATTAGTGTGAATGTACTCCAGTAAACTTTCCAGAGAGGACTTTACAGAGCTGTGATGAATGTGGCTGAGGTATAAACCCCCGCAGATTGTAATGGGGGTGAGAACTCAGGGGACTATGACAGGTTGCTGAGACAGTGTGGGGATTGTAGGGAAAAGATGAAATTCTACTCCATTCATTTGATCCCTGGAAAAAAATATAAGCATAGTGAATGCTTACTATTCCATCTACCCTATTATGGTCATAACAAAAATAGCAGTAACGGTAGCAAATGACCCTAACCATCTACTAAATGTCAGACCCTGCCAGGCACTTCTGACTTCATATGCTTAGAGGAAGTCATGGTCTTGCTCATCAGATGAGCTTCTCTCTGTTGCATCCCTTCATTTAGAAAACAGCCTCCAGTTACTCAGCACAAAAACTTGGAGTCATTCTTTTTTGTTTTTGTTTTTTTAATAACTTTTATTGGAGTATAGTTGATTTACAATGTTGTGTTAGTTTCTGCTGGTCAACAAATTGAATCAGCCATACATATACATATATCCCCTCTTTTTTGGATTTCCTTCCTGTTTACGTCACACATAGCATTGAGTAGAATTCCCTGTGGTTCTCATTTGTTATCTGTTTCAGACATGGTAGTGTATATGTGTCAATATCAATTTCCCAATTGACCCCACCCCCTTTTCCCCACTTGGTGTCCATATGTTTGTTTTCTATGTCTCTGTCTCTGTTTTGCAGATAGGCTCATCTGTACCATTTTCAAAATAATTCTTGATTTTTCTCTTTCAATCTACACATCTAATCCATTGCTGAGTCAATTCCAACCTCAGACAACATAGTTGGATCTTGTCTTTTGAGCTACTGTGACAGTCTTTATCTTTTTAAATCATGCATTTCAACTCACTGCCATACTTCAGTACTCCCACAATGTCTGTCCCCATCAAAGGTCCTCGGTTAAAAACTGGTTGAATGAATGAGTCTTATCTACTTGCAAATGCAAAGGTTGTTCATATCTCTTGGTCTCTCTTTTATTCCTGTCTCAACCTCCAATCTTGAATTTTCTGGTTCAAGTTTGACGTCCATTCTGGAAGATTCCACAGATTCCTCCAATACATCATGGGAATTCCTCCCGTCCTCACCCTTTCTCAAATGAGCTGGTATTGTTCTTCCCAGACCCACTAGCTATTCAAACTTCTATTTCTGTTCATCTCTGTTTATGACACCACAATTCTCAGTGTCACCTTCCTGAATTCATGTTGTAGTCACCATCCTGGTACTTCTATCAAATTTCTCACATTTCTCTTTTCTTCCCCCTCCAACTTTCACCTTTTTTACCCCAAAACTAAACTAGCCAATCTCCTTTGGTGGCCTAACCAATCACTCTTATTTTCTCTTCTACTCTTAAACCATCTTATTTGATGTTTACTGTTGACTAATCTTCCCAAAGGTTGGAGTTTATGACTTCATTCTTTAACTGTATGTGCTGTCAATGATTTCCCTTTATAACCACCAGTTAACATTTGGGCTTTTCCACAAAATATTAATAATAGCTATTTTTGGTCAGTGAAATTATGCTTTGTAGTTTTCCAAGTTTTTGACAGTGAATTGTTAATTCACTAAAAACAGTTAAGTCTGGGCTAAAAAGGAGCAATGCAATCCAGGTAATGTTTGGACACTGAGGCTTTGAAGAGTTGAGTAAAAGTTACAGAAACCAAGATGAGGAAGAGAATACCAGGCAGAAGAATAGAGTTTGTAAAGAGATGTGAAAGAAGGTGTGTTTAAGCATCTTTGACTCATTCTGTAGAGTTGAGGTGAAAAAATACCCGTGGGACAATGCTAGGAGTTGAGGCTGCAGATGTAGGTGGAAACCAATCATGAACTGATTCTCAAAGTTGTAAGAGAAGCCAGTGAGGAATTTTATAAGAAATAGCTTGGTTGGAATTATCTCTGGGAAGGTCACTCAAGTGGCAGTGTGGTAAAATATCTGGGGAAGATGGGGTCAGAGCAGACAATAATAGGTTAAGTTGGGATAACAAGAGGACTTCCCAGGTGACTCGGTGGTAAAAAAATAAAAATAAAAAAATCTGCCTGTCAGTGCAGGAGACCTGGATTCAATCCCTGGGTCAGGAAGATCCCCTGGAGTAGGAATTGGCAATCCACTCCAGTATTCTTGCCTGTGAAATGCCATGGACAGAGAAACTTTGTGGGCTACAGTCCATGGGGTCACAAAGAGTTGGACACGACTGAGCAACTGAGCAGGTGCACAGGATAAAGGTTGTTTTCAATGCTGAATTAGTGTCTCTAGAATGTGTGCTTCCTTGGACTTCTCTGGCAGTTCAGGGGTTAAGAATCCATGCTTCCAATGCAGAGGGTGGGGAGCAGGTTTGGCCCTTGGTTGGGGAACTAGGATCCAAAAGGTTAAAAAAAAAAAAAAGGTAGAATGTGTGCTTCCTAACATGTTTCTGTTAGTCTGCTAGACAAGTGGATTTTTGGGGCAGGTGGTACCTTGCTGAAAGCTGAGTGCTCTTCTGGCAAGGCCGTTCAGGTCAAAAGAATTGTATGCACTTCTTCAGAAGTGACTCACAAGCTTCTCAGTTGAATTCAGTATCTTTCCTTCAGCAGGACAGTGTTCACATAAATTCCCTTTCCTAGACAGTGTGGCTGTGGCCATCCACAGTTGTCAGAATGGGAGAAAGTAAGCTGTGTGGTCCTCTCTGATTGCCTTGGGGTCAGTGAACTGAGTTCTGATGTTCACTTGGCAGAGGCTACAAACACTTTTTGCAAGTGTGTTTACAGTTTGCTGTCTTACATGCCTGTGTCCCCGTGCTCCTAGGAACAGCGTACCAGGAGTCTGAGCACAGCGTCTAGCGTGAGACAAGACTCAGTGAGATTTGCTTCTGCTTTGGGGCCCTGATTTTTACCAGAAACAGGACCTGGTTGGAATCAGATCTGCAGAACAATTCCACTGTATCTTTCAGGTTTATTGAATTCCTTGATGCCTGGATAAATGAAGAAATCACTCTGTTTCTAGTAAAAAGAATATCATCCAACACATACGGGATGCTTATTCGGGGTCAGGCACTGTCTAAGCCCTTGACTGTGCTAGCTCATCAGACACTCTGAAGCTGGGATCATCATTATCCTCACTCTGTTCATAAGGAAACTGGAATTTGAAGAGGCTAAGTGATTTGCCCTGATGATACAGATAGAAAATGGTAGAGCCGGTATTTGAACCTAGGAAGCTGAATTCCAAAATCTATTTTCTCAACTGTTGTGCTGTATTGATGATATTTGTATTTTTTTGTGTTCCTACAAGTATTACTGAAGTTTGTAACTGGAAATGAGATGCAATTCTAGTAGACAACAGTCAGCACAATACATGTATGATGCTTAGACAGTTTAGGATAGAGGATGAAAGTCAAATATCTACACCCCCCTCAGGGAGGAAGACTGCTCAGGTATGGTCATAGTGAGTCACGAGGGCTGTCATGAGCTGGAGAATATATACCTGCTTGTTGATGTGCTCAAGGGATCAACCATGTATAAACATGTCAGGGCTTTTGTCAACAGGTGCCAGAAATCTAGATTTTAATGTGAAGTGTCCAGTTTCAAACAACACCATGATGTTAATGACCTTGCTCTGTCCGTTAATGGGTAAATAGAATTCCAATATAATACAGGCTAGGTATTCCTTCAGTAATAATCAACCCCCCCACCCCCAAAACTCTGAGCTTAAAACAATTAAAGATAACTTTTAGCTCATGCTACTTGGTCAGTGTGGGTCAGCAGGGGTCTCTGCCCTTTCCTGTCTCAGAGACCCAGTCTGAGGGAGGCTTTATTTGCACACACATTTTGCATAATAAGTACAGTAGCGAGGAGGGGAATGTGTGACTTACACGCTGACCCTTGAAGCGTCTAACAGAAGTGACAGAGACACTTAGACGCATATTTCATTGGCCAAAGATAGTCAGTGATCACACTTAATTTCCAAAGGAGTGGGGAAGTGCAGTCCTCCACGGGCTGAATACTTATGAATATTCCTAATGGCTACCACAGCTCCATATACTCTGATTTTTCAGGCAGAAATGTTGGAATTTTTTGTAATGTAGAATCCAATTTTCAGAGGTCTCTAACAGAAGTTGACTCAAAAAATTGTTTGTTTGTTGAAGAATTAAATTCGACTGATCTGGAAAATTCACAGTTTGCTTCATCTGGAGTAAAGACCCCCACTTAGACACTGACTTCTATGAACAGATTAAGAAATCATAGGCTGGAACTATGAAATAATCCTTCACAGAAGTGACAATTTATATATCAGTATTTATTCCCCAAAGCAGCGCTCATATAGCTTAAATTTTTATTTATATTATCTCCTATCTTGTGTAACTTGTCTCATCAACTGCACTGCAAAATAGGAATCCCATCTTATTAATTTCGACTCTGTTATGCCTGGCTCTATAGAAATTGGCTATGTGGATGTTAATTAATTTTATTGATGTTTATCAATTAGTGATTTTTAAATCATTACAGCTAGCACTCTTGACTTCAGGAAAAGTCACCGAACTTGAAAATACTTCTGGCAATTCTTAAAAAGTTGCTCATCGTTGATTATGATGAGATCTGAGGGCCAATATTCAGTAGTCCCTCAATTTCAAGGGCAGTTTAGGCTTATCCCCTATGAATCACAAGGCAATCAGATATTTTCAGATATTATTTTTCTGTGATGTTTTCACATTTTTTTTGACTGCAAGATTTGGATGAATTGTAAATTTAAAAATTAAGCAGTAAATGTCAGTGCTCAGGAAGGTATTTGATTGCCCAAGATCCTGCAAGGCTCTAAACACCCTTTAAAACAAGCCCATCCTACGTCCTAAACCCACACCCTTCCTGGATGACCAGATAAAAAGCAATTGTCATAGTCATGAAATGCAAAGTGCTCAGGGACTCACACGTACGAGGGCCCAGGAACAGTATTTCTATAGTTTAATGGTGGAATTACTCCCCTTGGAGAAAGTTGCTTGAACACAAGTTACTGATTGATTGAATCTCAACCACACAAGTATGGTTCCAGGATTTGCTGTCCGTTCCTTAGACTAGAAGCCTGCCATCATTCTTTGCCTCTTGCTCATACTTCCCCTGTCTGTAATTAACTACTGAGTTGTGAAGTCAGATCAACTAAAATCTTTCTCCGTTGCAGCTCCTTCTCTCCATCGCCACTGCCATTCTTGTTCAGGTCCTGAGATCATATACCAGGACACCTACAACAGCCTTCTGATTTGCTCCCCACTAGATCTCCTCAAAAGCGCCCTCTAACCCAAAGTAGTCTGGCTAGGGCACAAGTCATAAGCATCTTTTTGGAGAGGGCAATGCCAACCCACTCCAATACTCTTGCCTGGAAAATCCCATGGACAGACTAGTCTGGTAGTCTATGGGGTTGCTAAGAGTCAAGCACGACTGAACAACTTCACTTTCACTTTTCACTTTCATGCATTGGAGAAGGAAATGGCATCCCACTCCAGTGTTCTTGCCTGGAGAATCCCAGGGATGGGGGAGCCAGGTGGGCTGCCATCTATGCGGTCGCACAGAGTCAGACATGACTGAAGTGACTTAGCAGCAGCAGTAGCAAGCATCTTTTAATTTCATGACTGCAGTCACCATCTGCAGTGATTTCCGAGCCCCCCAAAATAAAGACGGCCACTGTTTCCACTGTTTAACCATCTATTTGACATGAAGTGATGAGGCCAGATACAATGATCTTAGTTTTCTGAATGTTGAGCTTTAAGGAGGCGTTTATACTCTATGCTTTCACTGTCATCAAGAGGCTCTATAGTTCTTCTTCCCTTTCTGCCATAAGGGTGGTGTCATCTGCATGTCTGACATTATTGATATTTCTCCTGGCAATTTTGATTCCAGCTTGTGCTTCATCCAGCCCAGCATTTTCTCACGCTGTACTCTGCATATAAGTTAAATAAGCAAGGTGACAATATACAGCCTTGATATATTCCTTTTTCTGTTTGGAACCAGTCTGTTGTTCCAGGTCCAGTTGTAACTGTTTCTTCCTGACCTGCATACAGGTTTGTCAAGAGGCAGGTCAGGTGGTCTGGTATTCCCATCTCTTTCAGAATTTTCCCCAGTTTATTGTGATACACACAGTCAAAGCTTTGGCACAGTCAATAAAGCAGAAATAGATGTTCCTCTGGTACTCTCTTGCTTTTTCCTTGACCCAGTGGATTTTGGCAATTTGATCTCTGGTTCCTCTGCCTTTTCTAAATCTAGCTTGAACATCTGGAAGCTCACAGTACATGTATGGTTGAAGCCTGGCTTGGAGAATTTTGAGCATTACTTTACTAGTGTGTGAGATGAGTGCAACTGTGCAGCAGTGTGAATACTCTTTGTCATTGCGTTTCTTTGGGACTGGAATGAAAACTGACCTAACAACGTAGATGTTTTCCATTGCATATGCTAAAAGAACCAGCTTTGCAGTTTCCAAGAGTGGGGGGGGGGGGGGGAAGCTTCATTTTAACCAATTTTCTCTGAAGTCCAAGGAATATCATGGTCATCCTGCATCAAAAAGTCATCTTTCCTTTATATAGTCATAGTTTCATGCCTAAATTATAGACCAAATAGTGCTCAAATTGACTCTGGTATCAGGGGCAGATCAGCTGATAAAAAGCTTGGATTGTCTCTCTGGAGGGAAGTGAGATCTTGGTCCCAACAGAAGAATATGAGGGGTTAAGAGAATTTGTAGGAGTGGGGAAAGCTTGGTCCATCCTACATGTACCATAATCTTAAATAATGGTTATGTTCTTTACCGAAGTAAAAAAAAAAAAAAAAAGATTTAAAAAACAAAGATAAATCACTGAAAGGTAAAGAAATGAATAATCTGTGATTGAAAGCTGCATTCTAAGAAAACTGTGTTCTCTTAACCTAGAGAGTAGACTAAATTCCAATCTGGTACCAGCTTACCAGATAACAAACAAACAAAAAGTTGTTTATGGGTAAGCTTAGAAAAGTCTTTTCCGTATATCTTGAGGTGGCAGTATTTTTGCAAAGGCATCAGTGTGAAACCATAGAAGGCATGTTTAAAATCTGATTAAATTGAAATTGACAAAGTAATCTGGTCATTGCTGTGATTTGAAACACTGTAATATGGTAACTCGAATTATAACTGACAGCATTTTACCAGAACATATCAGATTTTCATGAATGTCACATAATTTCTAGGATATCTATATTAGTATTATCAACCATACAATATAACTTGAGAAGATTCAATCACTCATTCTGACAACACTTCCCATGTAGTTTAATATGCCCAATGAACTCAGGTTGTTTAATATCTCTCTTTGGGAGGCCTCAGGGGCCTTCTGAAGCATCCCAAAGTTAGCTAGAAGTCAATTATTTAGGAAGGTTTGTTCATAAATATCAAAAGGGTTTATAACAGTCAGGTAGGCTGTGAAACAGTACTTATCGACTTAGCCAAAGTTAACAAAAGATTTCAAAGGTAAACCTAGGACAGATCATTTAAGAGGTAAAGAAACTTAAAATCCACTAGCAAAGGCAGTTCAACATCTCAAGAAACCTTGTATTAGGCACAAAACTCTTTTCTGGGGGTCCACTTTCCACAAAACCTCCTTACCCCATTCTGTACCCATTCCTTTGCTTCTCCCATCCTGAAACTGCCACCTGTTAAGTCAGAACTAGTTCTTTTTCCTCCATAAAATTCAATTTTGTTCCTCGTACCTTGTTTAAAAACAAGTCATACATTTTCCTTAAGCAACCAAGAACTAACTTTTATATTGGCATTTTACAGATTGGTGCACATACGTATCAGTGATACTATCTTGAAAAAAATTTTTCTTTCTTACACTGAACATCTCAGCATGGCACCAGACACTATTCATGGATAGTCAAAATCTCTTTAGTTTCTGTGTAAGAGGAAGGTCCTGTCAAGCAGTGAATGTTTCAGAACCTTAATTTATGAAATGACCTAGCTATTCAATCCACTGTCATCACTTAGTTTAGCACAACCGTAGAAAATCAGGTAACCAAAATCTGGAGAAACCATTGTAAGTTCAGTTCAGTTCAGTTGCGTCTGACTCTTTGCGATCGCACAGACTGCAGGCTGCCAGGCTTCCCCGTCCATCACCAACTCGCGGGGCTTGCTCAACCTCATGTCCATAGAGTCAGTGATGCCATCCAACCATCTTCTCCTCTGTTGTTCCCTGCTTCTCTGCCTTCAGTTGAGACTATTATAGACAGATATTTTAAAGTATAATTATTTTTAATAGTTTATCTAAAAGCTCATATTTACATTTTTAGGAGTTTTTTTTGTTTGTTTTTAGAGGTACTTTCTTTGTTGACAAGTTTGTGACAGATATAACAATATAGCAATATTTAACTTATAATAAACCTAGGTATTATGAAAATTTTATGCTTAATGTTAATGACTCTTAGACATGTCTATATTAGAGTAGTGAAAAAAATAAATACTAGATATTTAATCTTGACTATTTCCCAATTCACATGAATCCAAAATTCATTTAGGTCAATTTTTTTCTTGTATTTAGAGCTGTTTGATTTGTAAGGGCTTCCTTTTCTTTAGATTATCTAAATAAGAACTCACCTACAACGTCAGCAATATTATAAAAAAAAACAGAAGACTCACACTGACACATACAGAAATCCACACAGAGATCTTCTAGTTTTCTGCCTAAGATTTAAAATATCTCTTTGACTTCCCTTTTTTTTTGGGGGGGGGGTGTTGAAGTTCTCATTTGCCCAAGGCTGAGGTCTCAGGCAAAGTGGGCATTGTTTTCTAAGGAAATGGTTAACTTCAAGATTTGCCCTAGGCAGGCCTTTTAAACAAGCTAATATGTTTTTAATTGCATATGCAAAAGAACCAGCTTTACAGTTTCCAAGAATTGTTTTTTTTATTTTAACCAATTTTCTCTGGTTCTATAGAATATCATGGCCATCCTAGGTCAGGTCATCTTTCCTTTCTGTAGTCATAGTTTTATCCCTGAATTATAGACAGATCAGCTGACAAGTTTTCCCTAGTTGAACCTGCGGAAGGATCATTAACATGGTTGGCTCCAAGAGCGGCGCGGTGGTCTCTCCTCACCCTGCCCGGCTCCTGAGCCTCTCCTCCACCCCGGCGGCGCCGGATGGGAAGGTAAGGGAGGGAAAGACGTCTGGAAGGCGGTGCGCCCCTGGCGGGCGGTCGGGTCTGGTGGCATTTCCAGCGGTAGGGAAAGAGGGGCCGCGCGAGAAGGTGGGGGGCGGCGTGCAGAGTGGGGGTCGGGTGGGAAAGGCTGCTCTCCTCCGCCTTCCCGCCCGCCCCTCCATCCTCGGCCTGGCGCCCCACCACGCTTGCTCCGCACCCAGTGGCATCGTTTCCGGTGTCCCTCTTCTGCCCGATCTCCCTGCCAAGTTCCCTCGAGGTTGGGTCTGAGGGTTGGGGTGGCGGGGAGGTGCTCAGCGCGCCCCCACCCCACCGCACGCGCCTTCACCCACGGCGCCGGCCATGGCTGCCTTCCCCCCAGCCGCAGACCGCACGGCGCAGA